>NC_022014.1:886032-917082 GCF_000317375.1 Microtus ochrogaster
TCTCTCTCTCTCTCACACACACACACACACACACACACACACACCACACAAATACACACGTACACACACACACTTGGGTGCGCACTCACACATACAGTTTTAAATCTACGTTTCCCGTGTGAGAAAAAACATGTTTGTGAGTGTGGCTCACTTTACTTAACATAATGGCTTCCCGCTCCACCTGGTTTCCTTGCAAACGTCATTTCCTTTCTCTTTGCGTGGGAATAAAAGTCATGTTTGCATGCACCACGTTTTCTTTATCTACTCATCCCTTTGAGGACGTCTAAGCTGGGGCCATTCTCAAGCAGTTTGAACAGTGCTACAATAAACACGTGTGTTCAGGTGTTTCTGTGACGTGCTGACTTGGAGTCCTTCAGGCAAGCGGGAGACAGCTAGTGCTTAGACTTTTGAGAAACCTGCACACTGGTGTCCACAGTGAATGCAGGAGTCAGTAATGGAAAAGGCTGCTTCTCCTTGTATTCTTACTGGTGTCTGCTGAGATTTCTCTTCTGGTGTTTGGGTTGGAATCTCAAAACTGTTTCAATTTTCCCTTTGCTGTTAGCTAAGGATATTGAATAGTTTTTCAGTACTGATTTGATATTTATTCTTCCAATTTTTTTGATGTTTGTTTTTCGCAACTCTTTATGTATTTGCGATCTTAATCTGCCATTCAATGTATATTTGGCAAAGATTTCCCTCTCAGTTTGTAGACTAGTTTCATTGGCTATGGCAAAGATTTAATTTCTTATACTCCAGTTAGTAGAACAAGATTGCTTCCTGCAGCCCCGAGTCCTTCCACAAAGCCCTCTCCTGTCTCTGAGAGTCGAAACACTTTACCTGTGCTTTTCTCTAGCAATTTCAAAGCTTCTTAAAAGAAAAAGGTCTTTGATCCATTTTGAGTGGCTTGTTTTTCAAGGTGAGAGACAGGCCCTACTTCAGCCCAATGCACATATTAATTTAGTTTTCTCAATACTGTTAGTTGAGCAGGCTGCCTTTTCTCCAAAGTATGGTTTCAATATCTTTCTTAAAAAAATAAATAAAGGACTGTCATTCGTGTGGATTTATTTCTGGATCCTTTATTCTATTTCCACTGGTTTACATATTTATATCTGGCCAATATTGTGGGTTTCTTTAAACTATGGACTTGTAATAATTTAAGCTCAGATATTGTGATAGCTCCAGCATTGCTCTTTTGACTTGATTGCTTTGGCTATTCTGTGTCTTTCATGCTTCCATATGCATTTTAGAATTGCAGGTATTTTAATGGAGATTGTACCGAATGAAAATGAGAGGCTTTCCCATTGCGTAGTGTCTTATTAAACCCCTTTCTTCGGCATCTCCGAGTCTGCACTGCAGAGCTCTTCTGCCCCCTGGAGCAGGTGTACTCCTGGGTGTCTTGTAGTTTCTGAAGCTGTTGTGAAGGCGATTCTCCTCCCACCCCAGTTTCTTTCTTGGCAGCTTTGCAATTGGTCTAAAGACAAGCTACTGATTTGGGTAAGTTAAGTTTGTATTTCTCTACTTTGCTGAGTGTGTCCATCAGCTCTAAGAACTTTCTGGTACTCTTCGGGCTCTTTGGAATAGTGTGCACAGACAGAAACAACTTGGATCCTTTGTTTCCTCTTTGAATCCCTTTTACTTCTTTTGTCTTATTGCTCTAGCTGAGTTCAGGCTTTCTGTGAATAAGAGTGGATAATGGATGCCCTACTGCCCTGAGAGTTGAGGGAAATGCTCTTTGTTTGGTATAATGTTGGCTACATTTAGTATACACTTAGTCCATTTAATATACTGTTGACTACAGGTTTCTTGTGTGCAACCTTTATCACACTGAAATGTGTTCCTTTCATTGCTAGTTTCTTCAAGGCCTTTCTCGTGGTGAGATGCTGAGCTTTCTTTCTGGGAGACCATTTCTGTATCAGCTGAGATGATCATGAGCTTCATCCTTAGGCCTAATCATGTGCTGTGTTATCCTTACTCATTTGTATATGTTGAAACAGCCTTGTGTCCCTGAACTAATACCACTTTGGTCATGGTGAATAGTATTCTTACTGTTTTTGAAATTCTGTTGGCAAGAATTTTATTGAAAAGTTTTTTGTCTAGATTCATCAAGGAAACTGGTCTTAAGTTCTCCTTTCCCAGTTGTGTCTTGATGGGGTTTTGGTAGCAGGGTGATGTTGGCTTTGTGTTTGGCAATGTTCCCTCTGTTTCTGTTTTATGGAACACTCATGACTGAGACTGTTTTCCTTCCCTCTGATGTAGCATTCCTACAAGTATCTTCTGCAATGCTGGCACGATGATTGGGAACTACCCTAGTTTCTGTTCATCTTGAACTGACCTTATCTCTCTAACAATTTTAAACCATCCTCTGAGGTCACTCTCCTCAGGATCTGAAATAGATCTTCCTTTGCTTTACTGGTTTTTAAGGTTGCTGGTGAAAGATTTGTGTGGCGGTCAGAGGACAGTTTGTAAGAATATGTTGTCTCCTACCACCATGCGGACTCATGGGACCAGCCTGGGGCTATCATCCTGGAACCATCTCGCTGACTCCTTGAGTTGTTCTCTGTAGGTGTGGCCTTTCCCCACAGTTCCCAGACATCCTTCATATTCTGTGTTCTCCAACAAAGTTCTTCCTCTTTTTCTCTTATCCTGATTCTCCTTCTTAAGGTTACAAGGAGGCAGCTTCTAACCCATCATTGTTTGCAGACATTGTCCTCGGAGACCAGAAGAGGCACCGGCTTCCCCTGGAGCTGCAGTAACTGGTGGTTGCAAGCTGCCCAATGTGGGTGCTGGGAATCAAACTTGTTATCTGCAAGAGAAGTTTGTGCTCTTAATTGTGAACCATCTTCCCAACGCCCAGTCTCTACTGTACTTTTTTCTCTCTGTTTTTCACGTGGCATGGCTTCTCTTGTCACATCTTTTTTATCTCATCTTCCCTTCTGTAATGTCTGCCCTGCCATCAATCCTCACCACTGCTTTTCTCATTTGGAGGCTTGTAGGGCTTTTTGTTTGTTTTTATCTATAGGTGCTTAATTTTGTCTTTTTTACATCTTCCATGTTTTTGACTCAATATTTTTAGTTTTTAAATAGTGAAACTGTAGCTATAGTAGCTGATTTTGGTATTCAAGTCTCTGAAATCCATGCACTCTCACAGGTCTCCTTTCCCTGATCTTCTACATAGCTGGTGATTTTTAATTTGATGCCAAAATCTATCCATTTTAGTTTCCTAATTGTTAGATATTTTCGCATTCCTATCAATTGTTTGAATTTATTCTGGAACCAAATGATTTGAGTGTTGTCTAATCCTTGGAGGTCTTGCTTTGCAATTTTAGATTTATGTTAGACGAGAACAACATTTGTCCATAATCAGTTGTTCAGAAGCTACAGTAAGACCCTTCCAGTGCTCCAGCCAGTGCCCTATGCTACGTGAGGTTTCTGGTCTGACTGATTGTTACAGTGCTGTCTCCCTCTAACCTTCTGTGTGAGTCTCTCTTTAGCCTTGGAAAGCTTCTTCACACACACACACACCATCTGACTGCATACTCATTTCCCGGCTGCCCAGACCCAAATAATCACTGCATTAAATACAACACTGTTTGACCAGTGGCTCAGGCATATTCCTAGCTAGCTCTTACATCTTAAATTGACCCATTTCTATTAATATGTGTATTGTAAGGTAAGGTTCCGGTGTCTTTCTCCTTCACAGCTACATGGCCTCTGACTGACTCCACCTTCTTTCTCCCTGCATTCAGTTTAGTTTCTCCCCCCCCCCCAGCTCTATTCTGTCCTGCCATAGGTCAAAGAAGTGTCTTTATTAACCAATGGTGATAAAACATATTCATAGCATACAGAGGGGAATCCCACATCAGTACTCTGCTTGGACACCAAAGGCCCTCTGCCAGTCTCTAGACTTCTGCACACCTTTCTCTGGTATTGAATCATGTTACACAAACTCTAGTTCCCTGCAACTCCCTGAACTCCCAACTTTACCTCCTTGACTGGGAAGGCTCTGGAAGCCAGTCACTACTATGTAGCAACCCCTCTTTGTGGTCTCCCTCTTTGTGCCGCATCTGAACATGCTGTTGGGTCGACACGCTGGGAAACATCAGAGCTCAGCTCATCTGTGGCCTCCCTGTCCTGGAAGGTTCACCATCCTTACACTCCTGCAGGAGTGGCCACAGGGAGCTGTCAAGCTGCCTGCCACGGTTTGAACATTCGTGTCCCTCCAAGGTTCATTTGGGGACTTGATCCTCAGTGCAATGCAGTGAGAAGTAGAGGTTTTGGGGTGATCACGCCACAGGGGCTCCATCTTTGTGAATGAGATTAATGTCCTTGTACAATAGTATGGGGTAGCCTGCTTAGCCTTCTCTGTTCTCCTACAGTGTGAAGAGATAGGGTTCGTCCCACTGTCACACGAAGAGGAAATAAGGGCACCCTCACACAGACCTTCACCAGACACCAAGTCTATTGGCACTTCCGTCTTGGCCTTTTCTGATTCTGAAACTGTGAGAGCAAGTTTCAGCATATAAATCACCTAGTTTAAGGTACTATGCTACATAGTAGCGACCGGCTTCCAGAGCCTGTAGAACTACTGGCTCATGCCAGCTGTCCAGGGCTGCCTTGTTTCTGGTAGGAAGTTACAGACCTCTGTACCGCTTTCCTTCTCTGGGGTCCTGTCACCTACAGAGCCCCTAGTGGTAAGAATTAGAGTTGACAGGACTGAATACATTTCAAAGGTAAGCAAACGGTAGGCACCGGGTTAATGGAGTTTCCTTTAACTGCCTGCTATAATGGCTTTCTTCAAAGCAATGTTTAAAGCTCTTTCAAGGTACAGTGATTGAGGCCCGAAGGAGATACAGTTCCAGGCCAGCGAACACTCAAGAGCAGTTTTATTATGAGACACGGATTTCTGACATTAGAGCTTGCTTTGTAGGAGTGGAAAAAGTTTCAAGTGTTGTTTAAAGGACCAGTCTTGCTCCTGGCCTCACCCTGCCCCCCGTCTTACTGCTCCAAAGCCATCCCACGATATCGTCAAGAACTTTCTCCTCACTGAGACAGCTGTAAAATCAGTGTGGTGGAGAAGGAAGAGCTTGTCCTCCACCAGCCTGCTCAACAGTGCATCACCCTCCTATGAAGTAACGGCTTAGGAACCAGATCCCTCATGAGGGAGGAAGGACCTCTGCCTTGCCCACCTCTCATCTCTGGCCAAACGGAAGGCTGTGAAGAGACACCACGACCACAGCAACTCTTATAAAGAAAAACATTTAATTGGGCTGGCTTACAGTTTCGGAGGTTTAGTCCATTACCATCATGGTGGGGCGCAGCAGCGTGCAGACAGACATGGTGCTGGAGAAGGAGCTGAGAGTCCTGCATCTTGATCCAAAGGCAACAGGAAGTGAACTGAGACACTGGGCATCTCTTGAGCAAAGGAAACCTCAAAGCCAACCCCCACAAGGACACACTTCCTCCAACAAGGCCATGCCGCTCCAACAAAGTCACACTTCCTTTGAGCATATGGGGGTCAATTACATCCAAACTACCACAGGAGGGGTCCTTCCTACGAACCCTAGGTTGAGTTAGGGCACTCTGTGCTTCAGTGGCAGACAGACTACGAACTAGGAAAGCCTCACAGAGGGTTTTAGAAGTGAATAGTGTTATAGAAGACCTAAAGGCTTCTCCCCACAGTTGTCTGAAGAACTAGCATCTCCCATCCAAGGCTGGTTCTGTTCCTAAGGCGCGTGTGTGGGTCTCACTCACTCGGGCTCTTTGCTGTCTGAATGTGTTACGCTCAGGATGATCATAAGCATCCAGTGCTGACTCGGGCTTGTCAGGGGATAGAGGAGATGGTGGATCAACACGACTTCTCTCCTGAGTGCCGTCATCCTCCAGCTTCTTCAGTATTTGAAGGGGTAGGGAGCCTCAACCCAGCCTTTATTTGTATGTCGTAGTGAGGAAACTTGTTTAATCTTACTATGCTTGTAATTTAAACATTTATGTGTTGAGGTTGGTGAATGACTACCACAATTTTTAATAATTAAATTGTCTGACATACACAGTCAAGGGTAGAAGGGAGAGGGGAGGAAGGAAGGATGTAAAAGGAGCAGCAGGTTGAGTTCTCACCCCCTGGCTCTCTGGCTAGTTTTCACCCGAAATAATTACACGGAAACTGTATTCATTTAAACACTGCCTGGCCCATTAGTTCTAGCCTCTTATTGGCTAATTCTCACATCTTGATTAACCCATTTCTAATAATCTGTGTAGCACCACAAGGTGGTGGCTTACCAGGAAAGATCGTAACCTAAGTCCTTCTTGAGTCAGAGAATCATGGCGTCTGCCTGACTCTGCTTTCTTTCTCCCAGCATTCTCTTCAGTCTACTTTGCCTATCTAAGCTGCTGTCCTATCAAAAAGCCAAGACAGTTTTTTTTATTAAGCAATGAAAGTAACACATAGACAGAAGACCCTCCTACATCAGAAGGGGAGTGGAGAAAATGTATAGCGCAATAAAAACAATAACAAAAGAAAATTTTAAAAATTGTCTGACATATAACATGAGGCTTTCTTAATGAGCCACAACTGACCTGGAGGCATGGGGGTGGGGCTTCTAAAATGTCACATCACAGGAATGTATAGGCTAAACAAAAAGAAAGGATGCAGGGGCCAAGGCTGTGGCCATCTGAAAAACAATCCACTTGAGTCCTGTTCTGACAATTTCCTCTGGTCGCCCATGAGATGTATAAGGCTGTTCATTGACCGCTGTTTCATGTTCTCCCTTCCTCCACACAGGTGTTGTCCCAGAACCCCAGAGCACTCACAGGGACTGTCTGTGTCTGTAGCTCAAGTTCCTGCCCCACTTCACTTCCTTTTGTAGCGCTTTCTCCACCTAGAGTCCTGTGACCGCTGTCCTACACAGGCAGTGCTATCATCTCCCTCGCACTGCGTCTCCACAGTCTAGGGTGCTGATTTCCAGTTACAGGCACTTGGTAAGCAAGTGTAGGATGGATGAAAATACACAAACAGCTGGATGAGTTCAGCATATGACAGGGCCTGACATGAGTGACACTCATTGAGCCCCAGCAATCTAGATGAATGTTAGTCTATTGGATTCTACCTGTTAGCAAGCAAAGGAGATCAGTGTTAGGTGTGGATGGAGAAAAAGTCAGAGTGGGTGGAGAGGAAAAGTGTTAACGGCCCAAACTCAAAGGACAAGGGTAATAAAAGGAAAATTGAGGGAGCAAGAGATTGAGGTCTAGGCGAGCTTTTTACAGCTGGAAGGATCGATAGAGGATCGATAGATACGATGTAGATAGAGCCAGGCAGGGTTGTTCACATACATAGTCAGTCCCAGCCTTCGGGAGGCTGAGGCAGGCAGATCTCTATGAGTTCAAGGGCATTCTGGTCTACACAGAGAGTTCCAGGTCAGTCAGAGTTATATAGTGAGACCCTGCCTCAGGGGAAAAGCAAACAAACAAACAAACACAGAAACATCTAAAAACAGCACTCAACATCAAAGTTTGGAGGGCAGAGGAGAGGAAGGGTAGCAGATTGAGTTCTGTATTAATTCTTTATGAGAGAGACAAGATATTACATATTATATAAAGAGATGGAAACAAGGGCACCAGGATGACGAATCCATGTTTGAACAGTGGAGGTCACAGCTAAGCAAGCCTAAATGAAAACGGTAACAATATTTCTACTGCCATACAGGCTGCCATTTTCTTCCATTTTGAAGCAAAGTACTCTGGGTTTTGGCTTCTTTTTCTCCATTTAGTTTATGTTCCATTTCCCTGATCCTCTATTCTACAAAATCCAGTCCCCACTTTCTCTTTCCAGGGTCTCATGTATCCCAGGCTGACTGTGAGCTCACCATGTCATGAGGATGACATTTTTAACCATTGCTTGTCTGCCTCCATTTCCCGAGCACTGGGATCACAGCACACACCACCATGCCTGTCCCTGCCAGTCTCTCCTGAGCACCTGCCACACCCTGGACCAGCCCTGGTCAAGTTCACTTAGTCTCCATGCTGCCTGCCACCCCACAGGCTCACTCTGCTGTTTCTTCCTCCTTCAGAGACTTCGACTCCTGGGCTGGGGTGCATCCCCGATTTCCCCTTTCCAGGTTCTTGAAGAATGTCCCATGAGCCGTTTCTCCTTTCAGTTTAACTCATGATTTGGGTTTCCCATTTCTCTTCAGAGCCTTAATGCTATTTATAGTTCATCTCCTGGACTTGGGGCTTCCAAGGCCAGCTGCTTACCTGCTGTTTCTCCTTAGCGTATCAAAAGCTGAAACTCTTCCCAGGGTCAGTCTCACCCCAGGGAATAATATTCATCCTTTCACTGATTCAGAGCCGACCCTTGTCATCATTCCTGGCTCCTCTTTTTCTCCCAAACTCATTTATGCCCTGACACTTAACTCTGTCAGCCCTACTTATATGTCCAATCCGACCAATTTTCTCCATCCCCATCACCCTCATCTAAGTCACTTGCATCCAAGAAGGCCACCAAAGATCCTCCTCCCCTGGCATTCTTGCACTTGGATAATCTCCTCTCAGACCAGGTCTGAACTGGTCTGTAGTGCCACCGAGTATGGAAAAGATGCTGGGCGACATAACCCCTTCTGCTGTAGACCCTGCGTTGTCTGAGAGAAGGTGGCCACCATGTGAGGAAACTCAGGCATCTCTGGGGACAGATCTCCAAGAACAGAGGCATCTTGGTCAGCCAGCACCAACCTGCCAGGGAGTCGTGCTGCCCTGAAGAAGCCTTCAGATAACCACTGGATGGGTAGCATCTCTTGCTCAAAGGCTCAGGTAAGAAGCAAGCCAGGTCCAGCCAGTTAAGCCACTGCCCAGTTTATGACCCACAGAAACCAGAGAAAACAGGAGTCTTTACATTGTTTCAACAGCCTACTGCTGGGAAAATTGGACTCAGCAGCAGATACTGTTACTGCTGGCTCTTCACTCATATTCCTGTCATTTGTTTGGTGCTCAGCAGCACCAAGTGAGGCTCTCAGAACGTAAGACACAGTATGAGTCCAGAGAACGGGCAGGGCGGGATAGTCAGCAGATTAGATGCTGTAGGCTTGATGGACATAAAGCGCAGCCATAGGGCCGTCCTAAGGGAGACACAAGAAAATGAAACTGAAGAAAAATCAAGAGAGCAGAGCTCCAGAACGCTGAGCAGCTTCACCTGGAGCCGCTGGAAGAGGAGGGACAAGGAGGGTTTGGGAAAGTGGCCGCAGCTTGGTTTTCTCAGGTTTTCCAAGAACTATGTAAACATGCATCTCAGCAGAAGAGGCACAGAGACAATTACACCAAGCTACTGAATTTACTTAAAATCTGTTAAAAAGAGAAAACAAACAAACAAGCGGAAGCCAGATATGATGGCACAGGCCTGTAAGCTTTGCTGTCTGACTGATGAGGTAGGCAGATCACAAATTCAATACCTGCCTGAACAACATGGCGAGTTTGAGACCAGTCAGAGTAACTTTGTGATACCCCATCTCACAATAAAAACAGAAAAAGTTGTCAGGAGGTGGTGGCACATGCCTTTAATCCCAGCACTCAGGAGGCAGAGGCAGGTGGATCTCTGTGAGTTTGAGGCCAGCCTGGTCTACAGAGCAAGTTCCAGGATAGGCACCAAAGCTACACAGAGAAACCCTGTCTCGAAAAACAAAACAAAGCAAAACAGACAAAAAAGTCAGAAAGAGTTGTGGGTGTTACTCGGTGGCTCAAGAGAAAAGCTTTTGCCTGGACTGTATAGGATGCTGAGTTCAATTTCCAGTATGAAAAAAAATTCAGAACAAGAAATATTGTGTAGAGTATAGAGAGAACCAAATATTATGAATGAGAAAATAAGCTAAAGGACTCCCCATGCATTCAAAATGTAAAAGAGTTACTTACCGGGGCTGGAGAGATGGCTCAGAGGTTAAGAGCGCTGGCTGCACTTCCAAAGGTCCTGAGTTCAATTCCCAGCAACCACATGGTGGCTCACAACCATCTGTAATGAAATATGCTGCCCTCTTCTGGCCTGCAGGTACATATGCAGGCAGACCACTATATACTTAATAAATAAATAAATCTTAAAAAAATACTATCATTCTATAAAAAAAGAGTTACTTACCAGCAAATCTACCCTGGAAAAAGAAAAGAGGGGGAGGGCTATAGTATGAAAGCAGTGAGTGTTGCAAGATGGGATTGTAGATGAGCTGAAGAGACTCAGGGATATCAGCAGTGGAAAACGTGCATGAGAAGGAAGACCATTTTCCTTACTAGCGAAGTCTCTTTGGAGGCCAGTGGGTTCTAAGAAGTTGTTTGGTTTATGCCACATGGAAGAGTAAAACTGTTGATGGTTGGAAGGAAACAGAGTATACTTTTCTAAGAGTCGTATGTTGTGTCATATACCATAAAAACCATTTAAAACTAGACTGGAATAAATTTGCTGCTAATCCTAAGTAAGAATTATTTTTAATCAAAGGGATAACAAATATACTAAGACAATATAGAAAAAAGTATCATAAAGCTTATTAATTTGAAAGAAGACAGGGAAAGAAGGAAATGAAAAGAAAGAATAGATGAAAAAATAAAAAAGATTTTAAAACTCAATCACATTAAAAAACTCAACAGGATCAATGACGTATAAATGTACTTACATTCAAAGGCAACTTTATACTGACCACAGAAATATATGGTGAATTCTGACACCAATAGGTTAAGGTTGAGACCGATAATAGATGGACACACTGTTCCCAAACAAAAGGACATGTTAACACAGTAAACAGTTTTCAGAGAAGATAGCAGCCCCCAAAATGGAACAAGTCACTTCCTAATGGTACAAGTCCTGCCAGTTGGTCAAAAGGATGTAAGCATTTTGAATGTTCATGAAAGCCTGGGAGAAGATGCAGGAGGCAAAAGCAGGGACGCAGGGTATGGGGCAGACCTACCATTCCAGCCAGAGAACTGAGCACCTCTGTAATGATGGAGCGACATGAAGCAGGCCCCGAAGCAGAAGATGTGATTTTGGGGAGCGGTGCTCTTGTCCGGTTGCAGGTGAGTATCTTTTACATCGAGCATCATTGTGATAGACCATATTCTCTCAATTTTCCAAAAATTAAAACACGGGAAATTAGAGAGCACATTCCCTAACATCAGTAGGACTGTGAGAAATAGATATCAACAAGGCATGTAGGAAAGCCATACATATTCATGTTAAGGATATTCTTCCACGTAACTCGTGAAGCAAAGAAGAAAGTGTTAGCAGTATTGAAGTGTTCTGACAGGAGGGAGCAATGAAGAGACGTATGAAAAGTGTGGGAAGTGGCGGGAGCAGCTTTAGAAGAAAATCATAGCTAAAGTGCAGATCTTAAAAAGCAAGAAAGGTTAGTGGGGTGTGGAGGCACACACCTACATCCCCAAGATTCTGGAGGGCAGGGCAGGAGCACCTGGTGCTTGAGGCCAGCATGGGCTGCCAAAGACGGGGCATGTGTAGCTTAGCGAGGAGCACAGCTGCAGCATGTCCGAGGCTTGCTTCTCAGCACCGTGAAAACACAGGAGCAGATTAAAAGGCAGGAGATGGATGGTCTGAGTTTCCACCTTCGGACACCAGCAAATGCACACAAACATACATGGACCCAAAAGTAATGAGACCAGAGTGAAGTCCTTGCTCCCCTGCCTCTCTCATTATTACAAACCTTGTCCCATTCCCAAGGGCAGACCGACCACTGTGACTTTTTAAAAATCATCTTCCTTCCTTCCTCCCTCCCTTCCTTCCTTCCTTCCTCCCTTCCTTCCCTCCTCCCTCCCTCCCTTCCTTCCTCCCTCCCTTCCTTTCTCCCTCCCTTCCTTCCCTCCTCTCTTCCTTCCTTCCCTCCTCCCTCCCCTCCTTCCCTCCTCCATTCCTTCCTTCCTTTCTTCCTCCCTTCCTCCCTTCCTTCCTTCCTTCCTTCCTTCCCTCCTTCCTTCCCTCCTCCCTCCCTTCCTTCCTTCCTTCCTTCCTTCCTTCCTTCCTTCCTTCCTCCCTTCCTTCCTTCCTTCCTTCCTTCCTTCCTTCCTTCCTTTCTTTCTTCCTTCCTTCCTCCCTTCTTTCCGTCCTTTCTACACCCCAGCTAACTAGACAGAAGCTCCAAGGCCAGAATGTCCAGAAGTGGGAAGCACATGGTCCCTTCTGTCACTCTTTCTCTGTCAAAGTCATCGTAAGTCCAGTCAGGTTCATCCAGAGGAGGCCACTGTATGCTAATGCCATAGTCAGGAGATTTTTACTCTCAGCCCAGGGAGGACTTGAGAGGGTTTGTTTGTTTTAGACGATTTTTCTGTGTACCCTTGGCTGTCCTGGAACTCACTTCTGTAGACCAGGCTGGCCTTGAACTCAGAGATTCACCTGTCTTTACCTTCCACGTGCTGGGATTAAAGGTGTGTGCCACCACTACCACCTGGTGGGCTCGGGAGGTTTGCGTTGCAGAGTGCCATAACCCAGTTGTTGGCTGTCAGATGATCTCTCCTGGCTTCATCCGCATGCTCAGAAACTCATAGACAATATCTACCGAGGCTTTAAGCAAGCCTGCTCTTAGTGATTGACCCCGTAAGTGCCCTGTCAGAACTTTGGTTTCCATTATAACACTCCCTGATCACTAGTTCACTCACTCATTAAGACACTAAATGTGTGTCTCCCGTGTGCTGGTCACAAGCAAAGTGTGAAGTGTGTACATGCAGTTCCTTATTGGACCAATCTAACTCTTTACATGAAAATATCAAGTTCAAGGGGGACAGGGAGCTCAGCTGAAGCTGCAGAGTTAGAGAGTGGGGAAAGGAGTGCTTGGAGTTCTCTCCCCCATCAGTCACTTCTCCACATCCTGCATGGGATCAGAACCACTGCTTCCGGCTCTTGCCTGGCTCTATTGGCACCTGATTTCAAACAGACAATGTCCATCCCTGACCTGCAGGCCCTGTGGCAGAGAATTCCCTACTTTGTGCACACAGATGGGAATTTATAAAACTTAACCACAAACGCTGGCTAAGCACCCTGTCTCTCCACAGGAGTGCCTGTATCCGGAGAAGTAAAGAGCCATGCTGACCACGTCCGGCTCTGAGCCTCCTGCCAGGGACCCTGGCCGCTACCTCTGAAGGCAGCGCCCTGCTCATCTATTTCAATGTTCTCATGAACATTTCCCCCAAACCGTTCTGCCCATCTCGTTGCGCTGTTTGTGCTGTGTACAATACATGCCGTACTTTTCTGGTGCCCAAAGCAGGGGCGGGAGCTCTTGCCTGTTTGAAGTAGGTAGGAACGCTTGGACCACTTCTCCTCGAAGCCTGTTTGTGTTGGCCTGGGGAAATGGCTCGGAATATTTTCTGATGGAGACCTCAGAGGTTGAAATTCCGTTGAGTTGCACAGGCATAGCTAGCGCCGGCCCGCGTGTCTTGTTGTTTCTGAACCTTTGGCAAAGTTAAAGCAGCTGCCGCGCCAAGCAGAAATGCTTTACGATGTGCGGACACCTCCGGGAGGTACTGAGGGAGTGCTGGGTGCCTGCTCAAGAGGACCCAAGTTTACGACTTTCCCCTCAGGGGCCCAGGAATGCAGCTGCCCACGGGCTTGCTGTCCAGGGAGAAAGGGACACTGAGAGTCACCTTCATTCAGGGGCTGGCCCACCCAGACCCCGTTCCTCGAGGTTTTGGCCTCCGAAGGAAAGAGTAGATCTTCTCCTGGCAGTACACACTGCTCTCCGACATTGCTGCTGCCAAGAGAGACGGCCCGGTTCACTTGCTACTGAAGAACCATGAGCTTGGGCAAGACAGAGCCAATGAGAGGTGTGGTTACCCTTTGGGCTCTGTTGCTTTTGAGCTCTATGGTCTGGACAAACCACTTTGATTTTCTTTACTCTTGAACTAAGAGCATCTGGTGATCCAAGAGCTGGTTGACCATGAGCTGAAGTTACACTAGGCAGTGGGCTAAGATGTTTGTGCAGAGAATTTTATTTAGTGTTCTCAAGAAACCTATGAGAGGGGCTGGCGACATGGCTCTGTGAGGAAGGGCACTTGCTGCTCCCTCAGAGAACCTGGCTCAGCTCCCAGCACCCACAGGGTAGCTCACAACCATCCTTAACTCTCGCTCCAGGGGATCCCAGCCCCTCTTCTGACCTCTGTAGACATCAAGAATGTGTGTGGTGTACATATTTACATGTAGGCAAGGTACCCATACACATACAATGAAAATATGTAAGTCTCTTTTAAAAAGAAAAAGAAAATCATGAAATAGACTTGATTTAGAGAAGAAGAAAGGAGACACCAAGCAACTGGAGCACTGATCCAGAGGGAGGCTTTGGGCAAGGTTAAAATCCAGCAGACCACAGGGCTAACCACTACACAACAGTCTTAGAATTCTGCTGAAATGGCGCTCATGGCTACAGACGCCACAGCAAAGACTCGAAGCCCAGCTACAATCTCAGCTCCTGCCATACAGCCATGCCAACAAGTGGGCTGCCCTCAGCTTTCCACATTACTCTGACGGAGTTCAGTCTCTTAAGCTTAGAGAACAGTCTTCAGGACCTGAGTGGCGGGAGGGTGGGGCATCTCTATGAGATATTCTTGGGCAAGTTAACGTGACTGTTGGACCCTCAGCTTTATTATCTATAGGATGGAGGAAGGCGCGTTCTCATTCTCCAGAGAGAGAAGCTGTGAGGCTCCATGAAGCGTAGAAAGCACTTCACACAGGGCTATTATCCTATTTCAGAGTCCAGGGGTAGAGGCAAGGGTAAGGGTGGGAACCAGACCTTCATTATGCAAATGCCTTAGGAAACAAAAGGACAGAACCCCAAGCAGAACACAGCTGTATTTTGCCCTAGCTGGCTTTCCTTGTTCTTGGTGTTCTTCTCTGTGTATCTATTTTGAAACATCCTTTGACATAGCCTCAGCATTTTTTTGAATGAAACAAGCAGTCCTATCCCCACCCCTCCTCCTGGGAAACATGAGAGATGCTAAGGACGCTGCTGGTGCCCAGCTTCTTAGAAAGGCGGAGAGCTACAGCCTTGACAGCACAGGCTGTCCCGTACTTTAAGTGTTCCGGTTGGAGTTTGCTGCGGGTAGTGTTTAAGGCACATAATAAGTTGTGTTTTTTCCTGGAGCCTTAAAAATACCCTCAAATTGCGACAGAGTCCATTGAAATAATCTAAACAGTAAAATGCTTTCTGTATCACGCATAAGGGAAATGAGTTGCTTGCAGAAGTTTCTGAAAAGCAATCATTATATGGAAGCTTCTGTTTTGGGGGCCATATCATGAGAATTCCACCCAAAAAGGCAGCAGAAATACACTGCCCATGTATGGCAGACACTGTGCTTGACAGATGCAGTAACCATGCCCTTCTTCCTTGATGCCAATACCCTGATTTTGTTCAGAGAGGCAATGCACTCAGTTTCTGGTGATGTAACACTTTCCCAAGATGCCCTTGCATTGAGTGTGCCCACACGACATACTCTAGACGTTGTGTACATGAGAGAGCTTTGGGATTTTCCCCCTCATTTCTACCCTGAGCACAGACATGATGGGTGAATCCATAGCTGTCATCTTGAGGAGGAGAAGAAAAGGCAGAGAATCCTGGCTCTATTGAGCTTCTGAACTAGCTAGCTTCAAGTATATGCTAGTGTGAGAAAAACTCTCTCCCGTAGGGAGAAGACTATAGAAAACTATAGTTGGGTTGACCAGATAGCTAAATTCTTTAGTGCGGATAACATGAATTGAAGGGCCTATGAGGCAAGAGGAAACCTTCAGACGTGATTGTTCCTCCCTCGCTCTGAACCATTTCTGTCTCAAAGGATAAAATTTTTGTTTTATTCTTCTTTTTAGCTGGACTTTACAACTACTGGCAGCCTAAAGAATTCCCAACTAAAAAAAGCAGAGTGCCAGGTGAATTTTTGAAACTTGAGTTTTAAAAGAAGAAAGGAAAACTGAAGGGCCAGTGGAAAGGACTGGATTCTCCTCTTTGATCACATCTTTCACACTTTTTAGTTAGCACTTGGCTGAGCAGCCCCTTAGA
Source organism: Microtus ochrogaster (assembly GCF_000317375.1). Lineage (NCBI taxonomy): Eukaryota > Metazoa > Chordata > Mammalia > Rodentia > Cricetidae > Microtus > Microtus ochrogaster. Next base: position 902,043 of record NC_022014.1, read on the forward strand.
AAGTAGGAGAGCGTGGCTGGAAAAGGCAGTTCATAGAGTGTAAATGTGTTGTACACAAGAAAGAAGGAGGGGGAGTCCTCACGCCATGAACTCATGGCCTTTAGGGAGCAGTGATCTCCAAGATAGCCTAAGATGCATGTTTCCCCCTGTGCCTGGTTCCCACTCAGCTTTGACAAGTCACTGCCATTTTCAGTGCCTAGCTTCAGCCACATCATTGACTTCAGAGTTTTCAGCATCTCTTCTTCTATGGTCACTTTTGCTTTCCTCTGGGCCCCAACTTGATGACTTCTTCTGTTAGCTCTCCACTGTTACTACCCTGCCTCTGACCTTAGGTGCACTGTGAACCCCAGATTTCTACTCCAGCGTCCTCTCCAGGACCTAAGCCATTGAATACATTCTTGCTCCCCAAGTCTGAGTGCTCGGCATGGTTCATTGAGGTCAGCGTATAGTTCACCGCTCAGGTTTCCTTGAGGGCGAATTCATTTACCTTAGTCATCTCACCCCCAGAACTCAATACGGCAGACAAAAGACAGCAATCAGGCCTGAAATGCTGGTGCTTTTCATTATGTGCCTTGAAACACCAGGGTTCTGGGACAACTAGGGAACTGTACATCAGAGATTCCATGGTCATATGGGTGTGGAGAAATCCAGGCTATGGGAGGTTAAGCAGATCTCCAGGACCTGATTTCTCAGAAGCTTAACCACATCAAGGACCTGGATGGGAGATGGAGGTGGAGATGCCCTTTTGAAAACCCTGAATCAAACAACTCCTTTATTTTAACAGAAAAGGTAATCAAGGCCTGTTTTAAGATCTCCCATCTGGGTGGAGGGACAGATGAGACCCTAGATAGACCAACTGTGAACTGGGATTAAAAAGGCAACAGTCCACATGGTCAAGAAGACTGGAGTTCAATTCTGGAACTTCCAAACATCTGAGTCATAAAACACTCAGGCCTTTCTCAGCTGCAGGTCTTTTCTTGAAACTATGGCTAAAGATGCCTCTCTCTCCATGCTTGTGATGCCCATAGGCTCTAACATGTATCAGATACAACAAATAAATGGTAGCCGTGGAAGCCAACAGAATTCTCCAAGCTTCCTGGCACGTGAGGAAAGACCCTGCAGGTAAGAGAAGTAAACACTGAAGGAAAATTAGTATTACATGACTAAGATGTGTAGCGATATGACCAGAAGAGGCTTCCTGGGAGACAGAATCCTCTCGCTCACACTACTGAGCCTCGGCAAGGAAACTACAGCTGTATCTTGATAGCTGTGTCTCTCGAAGGTCAGACCACCCCTCTGTAGTTAAAGCTCCTTAAAGATGTCTCCCCACTATCTCCAGAAACCCAGGTGCCAGGGCATGTTCCCATTTGCTACATATGCACAGCAATGGAGCGCCCTTGTCCTCAAAGGGCTTGCACTGGGGTTCTGACCTCCCGTCCCATGAGCTTATCAAAGACAGAGATCTGCTGATCTACAGTGATTCAGGAGAGATAAAATAGCAGCTTGTGTTCCATTCCGGAATCTTCCTGCCTGTGGTTGGAGACTGAGGCATGAACTAACATTCAAGTCTCAAAGCTAGCCTCTATTTCCATCCCAGTGGGCATCTGACTGAGATCGCCATCACCTGACTGAGGAGAGTATAACTGGCCCTCCCCTTCCCTGCTTCATCCTTGGTGGCTCTGAGCCTTTTCATCTTTGTGGTTGGTCCCTCTACTCTCTCTGTCACTGTCTCAATGGCATTGGCACTTCAGTTCCTGGCACCTTGATGGGCGTGTGTGTGGCGGGAGTGGGGAAATCCCTCTCTTCTCTGTGGATGTCTTCTCTTCTCTTTGCTGGGCCAACTACCTTATATCAAATGTCATGACCTTGAGAGACATCTTCTCTGCGGCTGGAGAGGTGACTTAGCAGTTAAGAGTGCATACTGCTCTTTCAGAGAAGACCCATATTCAGTTCCTAGAACCTATATTAGATGCCTCACAGCTGCCTGTAACTCCAGCTCCAGAGCATCTGACCTCCTCTTCTAGCCTCTGCAGGCACTGCATTCCTATGTGCAAACCAACACACACACACACACACACATAAAATCTTAAAACAGAGCTCCTTTCATCTGACTGCCATTGTGACTAGCCAGTTATTCTCCTGCACCTGTATATGACTCCCTTTCCTTTCCCAGCATATCCTATTAGAAACAAGATATTTCTCTAATTAAAAAATGTTTGTCTCCCCATCTAGGTGCTGAGCTTCCTGAGGCTCCCTTAGCTGACACTGTCCTTAGGGCCCACGTGGGGAAACAGAAGGGCATGAAACGTTAGGTAAAGAGGTGACTGTGTGATGAATTGTTTAGACATCTCTCGTTTGTTTTGGAAGCTCATGAACGCCACACTTTTCTGAATGGAATTGTTTCCATCGTGGTCCTCCTGGAAGCAGAGGCCTGGGAGACTTGCCAACCTGCTTCTTTCCAGAGAAGCTGATCTTGAACGTGGTGTGCACAGTCAGGCAGAGAAGCCCTGCAGGGGACCTCATCATTCCACATTCCACAGGGGACACTGAGAGATCCCGGGGGGAAAGTGCTTCCAGCCTTTCACAGAGCACTTTTACAACACCAGCACATTCCAGCTCTGGACACGTGCATTCTAGAGGAGCTTGGGCTTCAGCTATTCTTGAGCTGCTGGGACTCTCAAGTTGGAGTTGAAGCCACTTCTACCAACTGAGAAAGCACGGAGGGAATCCCAGCACAGACATTCCCCATGCCTAGGACAGCTCACCCTTGCCCACCCCACCTTCCCTTTGGCTTGGATTTCTTCCTGTCCTTCTTCTATATCTTGAAGTGTGAAGGAAGCACTATTGTCTCAGTCAAGTCCCTCTGTAGTGTGTAGTGTTTTGGGTTTTATTTGGTTGCTTGTTTTTGAGATTGGGGTGAAAGTTAATCAACACAGCCCAACCTAGAGGCGGTCAGCATGCCCACCACACAACCAAGCTACCACCTCACCTCCTTCTAATTCCAAACATTTCCTTTGTTTCAAAAGGGAACTTACCACTCTTGAAGCAGTGCTGTGGTTTGAACACAGCTTCTAGTCCTTTCTGAAACTCAAGCTGAAATAAGATTAGCACTAGGGTGGTGTTGGGAGTTGGGGCAGAGGGGTTAAGAGGTCATTGAGAGAGAGGAATGCCTTCCTTGTGAGAGTGGGTTTGTGCCCGTGACAGGCAATCATAAAACCAGCCTGACCCTTGTGTCTTACTTAGCTCTTCAGCACTCGGCCTTCCCCTAGCGTAAGCCCCTCAGATGTGGGCTCCTGAGAGAAGCTTCCAGTCTCCAGAACTGTGAGTAAATAAACTTTCCTTAATCATCTGGTTTTGAGTATCTGTTATAACAATGGAAAAGGGGCTAAAGTAAGCAGTCACATCCACACACACGCACACACACTGCTACCCTCTGGGTCCTGGCAGCCACCACTCTCCTGTCTTTCTCTACAGATAGGACTACTCTGGGCATTTTAGGGAATCCCATGCTATGTAACCTTTTGAGTCTGACTTCTTCCATCTTGAATACTATTTCAAGTTTCCTCCATACTGTAGCATTCATTTTTCGAGTTTGATGGGTTGACTGGTTTAAAAATGTGGGTCTGCTGAACCTGGGAACACCAAGGTTCCTCTGGCATGTGCAGGGAGAAGCGTCCTAGGTCTCTGCTGAGTACACACGAATGGCAAAGCCCCCACCCAGAAAGCCAACATGCCATGGACCAACACCACATTCCAGAGGCCCTGGGACCTGGGCACAGGCTGCTTCTCTCCAGAGATACTCTCCCAGAATAGACAGGGGTGTCAGTAAGCATGAAAATAACCTTGGCAGAGAGCCCCATGCCAGAGAGATAGCCACAAATACAAGTGCCAAGGTACATGAAGGCAGGGAGGGGCCCTAAATTAAGTCTCGGGCTTTGAGTTCTATTGACCTGGGTTTGACTGACCTGTCAATTCTGCCCCCTTTGAATGCACAGCTCTGGCTTGGCAGGTGATGGGTGAGAAGGGTCTTGGGGAGGGCAAAATGAAGATGCTGCCAAAAAAGGAGGTGTGATTGCTGCAGCCTGGTACCGTGTCTAAGCCAGAGATCAGCTGAAAGAGGAGAAACAGAGCAGCAAATGGGTGGATTCGGCTTCTTGAACAGAACTTAGAAGTGAAGCCTGGCTGTTTGCCTCAAGGAAAGGAGCCTATCAGCACAGTGTGTTCATTGATTGTTGACCACAGAGGTGATCAGAGCCATGAAAGGGTGTCACGCTGGATGAACATCAGTGTCAGACCACTGTCAGCCCAAGCAGCTTTCTTCTCTCCAGAGAAGAAATGGCATGTTCCTCTAAAATCTCACCAGCATGGCCACGGTGTTTGGGACAGTTGTGGGGGAAGTTAGGCAGAAAGTGGATCTGGTCCCAGCCCTGTCCTCTCTCCGTAGAGCCGGGCAACTTCCTCCCTGACTCTTGTTTCTCTCCCTACAGAATGGGAGTGATGGCCCAGTTAATCCGAGGATTTGCCGTATGGATTGAAGCCTGTGTAAGATGCCATCACTTGCAGAGGCTCTGTGAAGCTTGTTCCTTTGGTGACTTGGGGATGGCTCAGCTGGTAAGGTGTTTGCTGAACAATAGCAAGGACCCGAGTTCAATCCCCAGAACAGATGGGTGTGGCGAGGCACACTTGTGAGTTCAGTATCAGGAAAGACAGGTGGACCTGGCACGTGCTAGCCAAGCAGTCTAGTCGAGCTGGTGAGGTCCAGGCCAGCAAGAGACTCTCAGTAAAAACAAACAGTAAAACCCAAGATGAGGGTTCTTGAGGACCAACATCCAAGGCTGACCTCTTGCCTACACACACACACACACTCCACGCAAACATGCACACACCCAAGCACACACGTGCACACTTGCCCTTTTTCTTCCTTCTTCCTCTTATAAATGCGAGCAAAGAAACAGATCTTTGTCTGAACCCATCATTGTTCCCCTCAGTGATGGAATGGCAGCGCTGAGATGGGAGGGGAAAGCAAGGCGGTGGGACGCATGAGCGCCTTGTGGTTGAGAGGACTTCATGGCTTCACAGCTCATGCCATCTGAAGCCACTTCTGCCATCTCTGGGGCTCTTCATCTATAACTGTAATTGTTAAATACCATTCCATCCAGAGTCTGCTAGCTTGGCACTGGTGTGCTAGGGCAAAATGATGTACCTAGAAGTCTCGTCCTCTCTCTGCCAACCTATCATGAGGACTGCTTTTCCACTATCATGTGAGTGCTGTAATGTGGCATCTGGTGGATACTTGCTCTCTCTGGGCCTGCATTGAAAGTCTCCTTTTCATAACCCTGAGAAATAGTTTATATGAGTGTCCTAACAGATAGATGAGGGAAGCTAACCTCAGAGAGAACACACTCGCCCAGGGTTTCAAGAGAGTAAAGAGAGATTTGGCCCAGGAGATGGGCTCCTGGGTCACTACTCAGAATCTCTTTGCAAAGCAGGCATGTGATGAGCAGTTGTACTGAAAACCTACAAGGAGCTCAGACAAAGCAACAACAAGAAAATAACCAAGGGCCTGGAGATGAGATTCAGCAGTTAAGAGACTGGCTGCTCCTCCAGAGGACCCAGGTTCGATTCCCAGCACCCACATGGCAGCTCACAACTGTGTATAAACTTCAGTTCCAGAGAACCTGACACCCTCACACAGGCAAGCAAGCAAGCAAAACACCAATGCAAATAAAAATAAAATCTAGAAATAAAAGAATCAAGCTGATTAAAAATGGGCAGAGGGGGCTGGAGAGATGGCTCAGAGGTTAAGAGCATTGCTTGCTCTTCCAAAGCTCCCAAGTTCAATTCCCAGCAACCACATGGTGGCTCACAACCATCTGTAATGGGGTCTGGTGTCCTCTTCTGGCCTGCAAGCATACACACAGACAGAATGTTGTATACATAATAAATAGATAAATATTTTTAAAAAATGGGCAGAGGATCCAAGTAGACATTTCTCTGAGGAAAATATACAAATAGCCAACAGAATGCTGGGCACCAGTAACCATCATGAGAATTCAAGTTAGAGTCCCAGTGAGATGCCACTCACAGCTGTAGCAATGGGTGCACATACACACCAGCAGAGAAGATGTGGAGGAGAAGGCACCTTGTCCATTTTATATAGGGATGTAAATTAACATAGCCATTCTAGGAAATCATGGGGGTGCCTCAAAAAATTAAAAATATGCCTGCCATGTGAACCAGAAGCCCTTATCATGTGCAAAGAAAAACCACTGTGGAGAAGAGACACCCGCACACCTGTATTCATGCGGCCCGCAAGGCAGGAACCCCGAGACACACACTGAAGCAGAGGCCATGGCGGAATGCTGCTTCTTTCTCACAACATGATAGGCTCGCCTTCCCACACAATCCACACCATTGCCCAGGAGTGGCACCACCCATAGCGGGCTGGGCCCTCCCGTATCAGGCAATCATCAATCAAGAAAATGCCTCCACAGCCTTGCCAACAGGCCAATACTATGAAGGCAATTCCTCAACTGACATTCCCTCTACGCGAGCCTCTACCGAGCTGACAGAAAACTGACCTGCACCGCAGGTATTCAGCCTACTCTTTCAATGCATGCAGGAGCGTGCACTGCTGGACTCCAGCCTGCCTTGTCACTAGGGATTGCTAACACTCAACAGTCACTCCTCATTTTCAATTGTTTTAGGCTGAAGGGAATAGAAAAGTGCATGTATGTGTGCATGCATGTGCGTGCATGCATGTGCGTGTGTGCATGTGTGTTGGAGCTGTGATCAGTCCCTAACCAAAGAACACGTACATGCTCTGTAACAGGTGCAGATCAAAGGATAATAAACTTTGCTTTTAAGGTCCTTTAGGAGACGGGACACCTACACTGGCTCTTGACAAAGGGGAAGGACTCACTCAGGTAAGAGAAAGAGGAGTTTGGTAGAGTCCTGGCAGAGCTTGGTTCCTTCAGGAAGCGAGTTCAGAGCTAGAATGTGGCCCCTGGAGCCCCTTGTGGTTGGCCCTTTCTTCAACCTCCTAGCCAGTTCACCTAAACAGTCTCCGAGTGCTCCAGGCTTGGGAGGGCAACACATGAGTGAAGGAACCCAGGAGCCAGGCACGGACTTATGGGAGAGAGCGGAGAATATGGAGCGTTTTGTGATTCTGGACCTCCAAGGGCTGCATAGCCGGCTCTATGAGCCTGCCAGGGTGACCGCGCACATCTCCAGCGTTCCTGTGGCACCGCGCCATGGAATTGAGGGTGGAGAAGGTTCTTGGCAAGGAACACCATGGTCTGGTACATGTCATGATTCCCCTCAGAGGCCTCTCTGGGTGTGCTGTCTGTCACAGGCGAGGATGTCCGTGGGGTCCCCATCGGCACAGCCTGCCTCTGACTTGTTTTCTCAAAAGTGCGGCTGGATCTGCTCAGTGCCATCTGCACTGTCTCACTGGCCACCCCGCCCGCCATCTGTTTATAGGCTGTCAGACAGCTGGCTACGGCGAGGGGGACACTGTGTGACTATAGAATGTACAACAGTCACTGGCTCCAACGAGAGGGACCCTGGGGCTTTTACCTCACTTGCCCTGGGATCCCAGTTGAACATCCCTCGTAAGCTTGGCCCACAGCGACCACGAGGCCCGTGATGCCACTGACGTGTTGGATCTGCTACCTCATCTTGCAGCAGCCCTGCAGGTGGGGTTATCTGTCTGTTTTGATGATTGAAGAAGCTGAGGTTCCAAGATATGTTGTAAGATATGTCCAAGGGCCACAGCCAAGTGACAGAACTGGCAATGAAACTTCTGTCTCTCTGATTCCAGAAGCACAAGGTCCTACAGCAGAAAAGAAGCCCCTCCTCCTTCCCTGGGGCTCAAGGGTCTTTGGGGTCCTACACTGACCTCTCTATGTGGCCTGGGGTCCTGTATTCCCTCATGCCCATTACATATGTGCTGTCCCATGTGGCCTCCCCGGCTTCCAGGTCATAACTTCTCTATCCTCCCCACCCAGTTCTTGGAGCCTTTTGCAGGGACAGGGCTGTCGTCTGGTAGAGTCAGCAAAGACGCCCTCGTCTTGGCATCTCCAGGGCCCAGAACTACAGAGCTGATGAGGACACATTTTTTTTTCAGTGTCCCTCAGTTTAGTGTAATTAGATCACACTCTTGCCCGATCCCTTTTCTCTAACACCATCCATTCGGCATCCAACCTGTTAGGGGACAGCAGTAGGGGTTGTTTGCCTCCTTCTGAGGCCCCTGTGAGCACAGTTCTTATTGTTAAGGTACCTGCTCACTACCCGAGAGTCCCAGATGCTCAAGGGTACAGTGCAGAGCCCCCTCAACCCTGCCCACTCTGCCCTCCACCTCCCACTTTGGCAGAAGACTTTGAGGGTAGGCACCTTGCTGTGTGACTTCAGATGTATTTGTGGACAGGAAGCATCTACAAATATCAACATTGACATCAATGGGATCAAGCCACACTTCTGAAGGCCTCTGACTTCCCCCTCTCTGCTGGCCCTAACCTACTCTGTCTCCTTGCCTGCTCTGTGTCCAGGAGGTCAGTCCCCTCAGGTGGCAGCACCCCCATTTCCATGGTTTCAGGAGGTGGAAAGGCAGGAAGGGAAAAGGGCCAAACCATTTAGTATTTCTTCACAGGGTTGGCTCAGCACCACCTCCCCAAAGAGGCCAGACTTGCTTGAGGGCACAAGCCTTACCTGGCTGACCCTTCTCTAATTCAGTCCCTGCTGGAACCCAGCAGTACTGTCCCCTTCCTGGTCTCCCAGTTCTGAGTGTGACAGCTCCCAGTTGTCACCCCCTCGTGGTACTTCACAGACCCTGCTGCTTCCCGGTCGCTATCCTGGTACTCTGCCTGTCTGCACCTGACACAGTTGCTATGCCTTTTCTGCACTTTTGAAGGTGCCTTTGGCTTGCTCTGAGAAGCCAAACTGTCCAGGGACACCCTCAGCACTGTCATCAGCGTCTCTTAACTACGGACCTGTTCCCAAGGAGTGCAGGTGGTCTTGGGAGGATTATCAACCAGGGTTAGAGTAACAAGAGGCAAATGCCCTGGAAGTAAGTTTTGTGGAGCAGAAGTTGGAAGCAGTGGACCCTCATGGGCCCACCAAGACTTTGCAAAAGCTGCCGGTCCCTGGTCCCGTGGTAGACTGTAACCATCTGACCTGTGGCCCATTGTCACACACTGGGTCCTCATCAGAACCTTACAGACAATGCCGTAAGACCCTTCTCCCTTTCCCACTGTCCCTTCTCCTCCCAGAGGAAGCTCCTAGTGTAGAGGGCGGGGGATAATGAGTAGATTTGCTTGATTCGGTGCTGAGGGAACCAAATGGCTCCGCAGCCTCCAGGCAGGGAGCATCCCATTTGCCCTCTGAGGATCTAAGAACACAGGGGGGACTCAGCTGGGGTTGAGCGCTTCCTGGAACTCAGCCTTCTCGTTTCACTTAAATTGGCAATAACAATTGCCAATTTAATTGGTAATTAATTGTGGCGTGCCCACCATCACCTCCCATGCCTACCTTGACTGTCTTTCTCCCAAAGGATCGTGGAATTCATACAAGAATGTACAACAAATACCAGGGGGAATTTTCTAAAGTGTGATCCAGGACAAAAGCCTGGGATTTTCTGCTCAATGGGTCTGGGTAGGATCTGAGGTCCTAGAGCATTCGAAGACCCTTAGACAGATAAATTGTCCCCCAGGGCTGATTCTAGAGTATTCAAAGCCCGTCAGACAGATTGTCCCCCAGGGCTGTGTCTGTGACAGGTGTTTATCCCAGCCTATAGCTTGACCACGGAGCAATGGAAGGTAGCAAGTCTGCAAGGCCAAGGGCTGAACTTGGTGTTCTGTGTGGTCCACAAAGGGACCTCATACAGCAAAAGGGACCTTGGTGCGTACAGCTTCCCCATCCAGATCCTGAGGCTGCCAGACTTTCAGAATAGTTGACTTTGTCAACCTCCACTCATAAATACATACACATACACACACATACATACACACACATACACACAAACACACACACACGATTTCAATCTGCAGGACTGGCGAAGCCGTAAGAACACACATATTCCTGCAGGGTTAGTAGAATAGGAGGCAGAGAGAGGGCATTGAAGCCTTGAGAGCAGATGCAGGAAAGAGCCGAGCACAGAGCAAGATCACAGGGATGGGTCCTGGGCACGGAGGGCAGCCTGGAATGCCTAGGTGTGTGAGGTGATCTGGAGCTGGGCTTGGTGAGGTTAGGCTCCGGCTATTTTGAGTGGTATTCTCGGAGTATGTGGTGGAATGGAGATGAGTGTGACTGTTCATAAATATTATAACCCTGCCTCCTTTCAAGGCATGACAGGCTTGCACAGTCCTGCTCAGGTAAAGGCTGGGCTGGCTGAGTGACTCACGTCACACGCTAGCGAATGATCAGACCATGAGCAGTCGCTGTAGGATGAAAGCCAGCTCATATTCATGCCATTCTATCCTTTCTGACACATGGACCCTGTGTCTATCTACGACAAAAGAATGCGCTGAGACCTTGCCAACCCATGGCATATATAAGCATGAAAACATCTCTGCTTTAGGATGCTGTGGGGACTATTTGTTACCACGGCAGAATCTGGTGGTCCTGACGGGTTTAGATGAAAAGCATTAGTAGCAGCAGTATAGAGTATGGAGGTGGGGTGGTGACATTAAATTATATCCCTCTCCCTTAGGGAAACACTCTCCCATTTTTCTCCATTATCCAGATTGCCCCAGAGAATCAGTGTGGAGCAAGAGTAACTTCACCCCTTGTCCAGGAGGTCCTGTGCCGAGTGGGAACAGACCCAAGTTTCTGTAGTTGGCTAAAAATTCACAGGGTAGTTTAGAAACTGAATTTAATTTTAGGGTTGCCTTCTATTTATGGAAAAATGATTATAGTTTTCCATTTGTGGGAGTGATATAAAATGTAAAAAAATGGAACTAAAGAAAGAGTCATTTTGAAGACTTCTATGAAGCCAATAGAACACAGGGGTGCCTGCTCAAAGCAGAAATCACGAAGAGGGTTTCCAAATGGCTGACCTGGGAGACAGAGCTCAAATCTACTGAAGACGCAGAAAGCTCCTGCCAGGACTACCGGAGCCATGAAGGTAGCCATGCAACATTAGTAAGGTATCCGGAAACCTTCATGGTGACAAGGGGATGGCAGCAGTCGCCTGGTGTTATTCAGACAGGCACGGGATGTAACTGCATGTCTTCCAGCCACCCTGTGCCTGGAGTGGAGTGGGAGCTGAATCAATGTGCATCAAATAAGTGCTGGACTGGCGGGCCTGGGTGACCGCGCCTGCGCACTCGGGTGTTCAAGGGCTCAGGGGCATGCTGGCTCTGTGCGTGCCTGCGCCTGTGCCTGCGCACTCGGGTGTTCAGTGTATGGACAGCTTCTGTGAACAGAGTCGGGTGGCAGCTTACCAGCTCTGGAAGAGTCAGACGTGTGGGGACTGAGGAAATGTGTGTGTGTGTGTGTGTGTGTGTGTGTGTGTGTGTGTGTGTGTTGCACACACATGTATGTTGGAAAGGGCAACAGAAGACAGACATATCTGGTTGTTAAAATGAGGTATGCAGAGTAAACACCTCTCGTACCTCCCACGACAGAGCCCCATGCCTGCGCACTGCCGCTCCCTGTGGAAATGTTGGGAAGGCCTGGGCTTTCCAGAGCATGGCATTGTGGGTAATGACATCGGAATACCAAGAACTGCCGAGGTCTAGCCCCTGGCGACGGAATAAATAGAGAGACGAGGGCACACCAGTGTGACCTCCAGGTCACTTTTCACGGTGTCTGTGAACAGTGGCTAAGCAATCTTATTCCAGAAGGTGGCTGCACCAAGACATTACACTACACACATTCTTTTTCGTATGTGACCTCGACTATCCTCTGCAGGGGCAGTGTCCACACTCCCTCCCTCCTGCCTCTGTGTGGGCATCTGACAATACTAACCAGCAAGCCATGGTGAAGCAGGCCACGTTACAGCTGCGGCTGAAGCCGGAGAGTGCTGCAGGGCCCGCCTTGTTTACCACAGCGCTCGGGCTTCACGCTCCGGGCTGCATGCTGCTGTGGTATGAACGTAGTTTCTTCCCGTTCAAAATTTGTTTTGAAAGTTGGCTGTCATGTGACAGTGTTCGGAAGTGGGACTTCAGATGGCCAGTTAGAGTGGTCAAATTAACTAACCTAGGCCAGTTAGAGTGGTCAAAACCTTTCTTGCAGGACTGGGGTCTCCCTTGTAGAATCGGTGTGAAAGAACTCAGTAAAAACCAAGGCAAATCCCCATCTCCTCTATGTGCCACTCGCTCCTCCCACTTTTCTTCTTTTAAATTATTTATTATTTTGGGTGTGTGCATGTGCGTGTGTATGTGTGTGTGTGTGCGTGCATGTGACACACATTTACAACTGTGAGCATGTGGAGAGTAAAAATGAGTCCTTTCCTCCCACCCTGGGTTCTGGGTACCCACCTCAGGTCGTCAGGCTTACTTAGGAAGCTCTGTTACCCTCTCCACAGCCCCGCCTTTCCACTTTTCACCGAGTGGAAGCAGCTTGCTTCAAACATAGGCATTATGCTCTTGAAAACAGTGAGCCAAACGAAATGCTTTTCAAATAAGTCACAGAGCCTCGGATACTTTTTCACAGCAAGAGAAGGTAGACTGAGACACTTGTGAAGGCTGAGAGGCTCTGGCGCTGCTGGCTCGTGAGAAAGCCAAGACACGGGAGTGACAGCGGGCAAGCGTTCTGGTCTACTCATCCCACACGGGAGACCCTACTCCTGCAAGAAATGCCTGGTTGTCATGCCACCCGGGCGCTGACCTCTAAAGGAATCCATTCTCGGCTGTCAAGCAGCCTTCTGGCTTTGAGTCTCCACAGGTAAGATCACAACCATTCAGAAGCCAGCCCTGCGGTATTTCGTCTGACTTCCTCTGATCCCAAGTGACACAGGAAGACTAGGAAATGGCTGCCTGAAGCTGCTAAGTGTCCAGGTAGTTTGCTGGGCGTGCCAGCTCTGACAGCAGCAGGCTGAAGGCAGGCAGGGGCTAGATTAGAGAGGCAGAGAGGATAAAAGAGTAACGGGCTGCAGGAGCGTACCCACGTGTCCCAGCTTGGACTCCCTTGGAGCCCTTCATCCTCTCCAGCATGCCCATGTGAATAGAGAACACCATGTTTTCATGGTGTCTGCAGCCTCCAGAATTACGAATGGTACCTCCTTTCGAGAGCCCCTGATGTGATTTCCTCTCTAGTAAGCTACTCTAGCTCGACTGGCAAGAGGGAAGGGGTGTGTGTGCGGGAAGGAAACACGCATGCTCGGGCTTCTGCCATTCACTAAACTACCACTCAGTTTCTACCAAAGCAACACCCTGCACGGGAACCTCAAGAGGCCACTCCTGAGGGTGTCCTGCAAAGGCCATCAGCGAATCCTCTAACTCACCCGCCCCGTGTCTTGCCCAGCTGCAAACGCTAGGGAAAACTCCCCACGAAGCTCCCTTCCATCAAGTGCATGGTCATGGGTGGAGGTCATGTTGGCCAAGGTTCGCTTCCAAAGCACCATCCAACACCACTTCCTTTCGACTCTAAGCTGCTTGAAAACTGATGCTAAAACATTCCGTCTGTGAAAGAAGGTTTATAAGCAGGCAGGGTATGCTTGCCTGGACAGCACCAGTGGGCATTGTCCATCCAGCTTAGGCAGTTGTCTCTGGATAAGGAGAAACCACCCTGCACTATGAGGCAGGGTGCCAAGCTCTTTCAAGAGAAGATACACTTGCCTCTTAAGAAGAAGAGGAGGAGGAAGAGAAAAGAAAACTATTGCATTTGGGGGTCTCAATGCTCTTGAAGTTTTCCTGATGTGTCACCCACGAGGAGCTGGGCATGCTGGCTCACGACATACAGCCTGGGAGCAGTAAGAGGAGGCTAAATTATACCTCGGACAACAGGATCTTTCGAGAACTCCTCATTGCAAATCAACTTTGAAAGTGCTTTGCCAACTAAAGCCTTGGAGAAGGCAATTCGGCTGAGCGATTCCCTTCTTCTGAAAGGCTGTTCACAAATTCTTGAGCATCTCCAAGCCAGAAGTATGCAGCTAATTCCTTCCACACAGCCTGAAAACAATCTCAAATCCTAACAAGTTTATCAAAGTGTGTGAGCTGGTGCCGCCTATGGGGTATTGGTGGTACTGCAGCCTAGCTCTAGTAGATGTAAACCTCTAGATCTAAAGTATCATGGAGGCAAGAGAGATGTAAAGAAAAAAATCTTAAATATAAACACTCGGCATTATTTTGCATGGAGAGAACAGAGGCTCTAAGTACTGGAGACAGGAATTATGAATCTGCTTAAGGAGATGAAGACAATAGTCTTATAGAAATGTCTTTGAAAGTTTCTTTGTGTAGAAGAAATGGATCCAGTCCTAAGCTGGAGGAGTCGGGTCCCAGGTGTGACGCTCCTGGAAGAGTATGTAGTCTCTAAACTCTCCATGCAGAAGGGCGAGCCTTGCTCGCTGGGAGGTGCGAGCTGCTTTGTTCACACACAGAATGACGGACATGCCCTGTTTCCGATCACACACAGGCCGGTGAGAGCACACACTACAGTGTTCATATGCTCGCGTAATTTAAAGGAAGAGTGCAGCATCCGTACTTTACAGTGCGGGGTAGGGAGAGGCAGGAGTAAAGAGAAAGCAGCCACTTCCTGGTCCTATGGGGTGGCAGACGCGCAGGTTGCCCTGCTGGTGCCTCATGGGAAGGCTGCACGGGTGCCTCAGGGGAAGACCGCTCCTTCTGCTTTAGAGTAAGAAAAAGCATATGGGTCACAGAATTCACACAGCTTATAGGAAGAAGGGGTGGAGTTAAGATTTGAACTCAGGCCTCTCTAAGGTTCCTACTCTACCTCCTCTCCTCCCTGCTGCTGTCACCAAGAACTCTGACAACACTCGTGAGGAGAAAGCCCCTTGTGGAGGGTTGTGCTGTGTCTAACCGAGCTCTTAGCTTGGTATCGGAAGGAACGGGGGCTTCCGGACTTCTACTACTCAGCGGGG
>NC_022014.1:917182-923108 GCF_000317375.1 Microtus ochrogaster
TCTCTCTCTCTCTCTCTCTCTCTCTCTCTCTCTCTCTCTCTCACACACACACACACACACACACACACACACACACACACTAAAGTCACAGTTGCACACAGAGACTCCCTCACAGAGAACACCCCCCTTTCACACATGGATGCCATCACACTCAGAGCTGCCAACCTTCCGTGCAGACGCCACCCTTACCTCCAGAAACCCAGAGCTCCCTGGTCACCCCCAGCCTGCTGTCCTCACAATGGGAAACACACAGATGCTCACAGGCAAACACACACACTGGACCCTGGAGGTGCTTGGGCGAAGGAGAGAAAGCAAAGCTGCTGAAGTCAGGACGGCGAAAAGGGAGGAGAGGGTTCCCTTCTTTAAAAAGGTGAAGGCCAAGAGTTATTTCCCAGCCAGCTCCTCTTCCTCCAGCCCAGCTCTCCACAGCATTCTGGGATGGAGGGAGAACCAGGAAGGCTGCCTGTGCCTCAGGCCCTCCTGCCTCCAGGACTTCTCCAGACTAAGAGCAACAGGTCTCCCTCTAAGGATCCACCCCCCCCCCCCCCCCCCGTCCAAACACGGTGCTCCCTACCTGTCCCTGACGCTAATGCATCCAATGAGCTGGCCTCCGTGAGAGGAGAGGACGAAGAAAATGAAAATGTCTTTACCTAAACAATCACACCCAAGCCCTCCTCTGACTGTCAGGAAGCCCAAAGTGAGGTGGAGACAGGTGCTCAGCAGAAACCTGGGTGCTCGCCCAACCAACCACTGAGAACAAGAGTCCTAAAGTGTTCTTGGGCACAGGAGTTCCACCCTCAACTCCTATCACCGGAGCTGACATCAGGTCTTAAGTCACAGTCCGGGCAGAATGGAATCCAGGCTGAGCTGGCCAGTCCCCAACCTGGAACAAGCCGGGATGCTGCTGACATTCCTAGCACTTGCCACTCTAGCTGTGGACAAGCCTGCAATGGTCCCTAGCTAGGCATGAGAGCAGACACCAGGACAATACAATACCGAAGGAAACCAACGAGGCAGGGCAATCCCACAAAGGCCAGGTGATCACCAATTGAGGAAAGCAGAAGGAACGAGGCACAAAAGAAATCAGGCAGTGGGGTATAAGGGAGCCATGGGACAGGGCGCCCAAGAACGTAGGCACTGGGGCCAAATGAAGACAGGTACTAGGGACTTCACCGAGCTAGGAGGTGTGGACAAATGAGGCCAGGCACTGGGGACTAACTGTGAGCTGGGAGGTGTGGACGAATGAAGCCAGGCTTCGGGGATCAAATGAAACTAGGCAAGAGGCCCACAGGATGTGAGAGAAGAGAGATATCAGGAACTCATCCCCTGTCTAGATGTCACCCCCACTGCCTAGGCCTCCCTCTCTGTAGCCCCCTCCCCCAGGCCGATGGATGCAGCCAGAGCCCCCTCCCCTCTCAGAGGCCTGGTCCGCCTGCAGCCAATGGGCCCCGGCCCCATCCCTGAGACCTCAGGAAGTCCCAGTCCCTCCCACCGGCTGCTGAGGCAGGGGGGCTGGGGAGAAAGCGCAGAGAAGAGAGACAGCTTGGCAGGGGGAGCGCCGAGCAGCCGCGGGGGGCGGGGGCCGAGGAAGGAGCGGGAAGCGCCGCGGCGGGCTGGGGGGGGGGCCTAAATGATCCTGAGAGAAGCTGAAACCAGTCCGGGTGATGTCAGCTGGAGAAGGCTGGTTATGTAATGGCTCTTCAGGTTCATTGGAGAGTCTTGCTAGATGGTGGCCCCAGCTGTTCCTCATCTCATCTGGATGAGAGAGGAGAAAATTTGGCTCAGCAGCAGCCTGAGGGTGTCTGCATGGGAGGATTTCCTGGTCTTGGAATGGGTCAGGGCAGAAAAAAACAAAACACAAAACAAAGGAGCGAAAGGAGAGGCCCGTTGTCTTAGTGCAGGCTTTGGAGAGGCCACCATCTGCCTTACTAACGGGGTTCCCTGGGTGCGACCTTCTGGGCTGGGTCTCTGACACAGGCAGGGCTACAGGGGAAAGGACATGGACCCCTGGAGAGTCAGTCCTGACCACAGTGCTGGGGAGCTAATACCTCCGTGTGGGCCTTTCACCACTAATGACAGGTCTCAAGCACCAGGCACTGTGTGTGACTCTGGCCCAGCCCCTGCATGGGCAAATGGTCTACCTTCTATAGGGCTCAGTTTCCTGGTCCTTAAAGCTGAGCTAACAGTGTGCTTGCCTAGCCTGCCTGAAGCCAAGGCTCCCACCCTCAGTGCCTCAAAGAACCAAACCAACAAAACACCAGCCTAATCCTGGGGCCCCCCGGAATCCCAGTCAGGGCTCTGTAGAGGAGGCCTTGGCCTCGGCTCAGCGCTTCTCGAAGGATGCCCGATACACACTTGATTGACAGCCAGTCCTTACTCCCCAGTCTGGAGCGCATAGAAGTCTCAACAAGCCCCACTTTCTGAGAGCAGCAGGACTTGAGTGTGAGTTGATGAATCCTGCAAGATTACTCTAAGAAACCTAGTCAAAGAGTCAAGGGCACTCTTCACAGCGGTGGAGGGCATGGTGGCGAAAGAAGCCACGTTCACCCTCTCTCACCCCTCCAGAAGTGTACCCCAGGCCCATCAGTCAGTCTGCTCAGCCCAGCTCCTCCCAGACCAGCGTGCCTAGGACCCTCTAGAGCAAGGGTTCCTTACTGTTCCTTTGGGCCGGTCTGTCTAGTCAGTGTTATCTGGATGGGTCAGCCCAGCGGGGTCACTTGTCCATCTAGAGACCCATTCCAAAGAGACTCACAGTCAAGATCAAGCTGGCTTCCTATGCCAGTCCCTCTGCCGACTTCCTCTGTGGCTTCAGCCAAGTCCCTTAATCTCCCTGAGCCTTGCTTTCCTCACCCGTAGAGTGGGAATGAAAGCCTGAGGCTCTGTGGCGTGTTTGGAATTCGATTATGCAAAGCACCTGGCCCTGAGCCGCTCTGGACTCCAGAATGAGAACGGAGCAGAGGGGCCGTCCCCACTCCAGGCCCTAGCCGAGCCACGGGAGAGCATGGCTGGCTTCCCAAACACAGAGATTCCTTTTACTTTTTACATTTTTATTTATTTTACTTTACAAGGGTGCAAAACTATTAGGCTTTTTGATAGAACCCGTATTTCAGACTTGGAATTTTGATCCCCTCCTGGGGTCGGCCACCTGCGGTACTCGGTACTGTGGTAGGGCTTCAGCCTGTCACTGGCCGTCAGGGGGAAAACCAGATCCAGTCTGCTGCGTGGCTCAGCGTGGCTGTCTGTGCGGCTCTGCTGAGGTGTGTGGCAGGTGCAGTGGATTTTATGCCTAGGGTCATTTTGGTTTCCCAGGGGTTTACAACACACCACCAGTCCTTAAGAGCCCAGAGACCTAGGCTTTATCAGATAACCCCTGCCCTAGCCTAGCTCCTTCTCTAGCCACCCTCAAGGGAAGGGGAGGTTCTGCATTCCTTTCTTCTTGTTTTGCTGGTTGCTTGGTTTGGGAGTGTGGATCTTATCTTCTGTAGCCCAGGCTAGCTTTGAACTTAGCTGAGACTGACCTTGAACTTTTGGTCCTCCTGCCTCTGCTCTGGCGTGCTGGGGTTACAGTTGTGTGCTCCACTGCCTGGTTTTTTATGGTTTTATGACCCAGGTCTTCTTAGAAACACTCGAGATACACCCTGACCTGTGTAACCTCTCTTCTTGCCTTAGCTTCTGGAGAAACTCAATTCAGTCTCTTGCCTCGATTTCTCTGGAGTAGCTAATGGGGGGGAAGGGGGTGTCACTCTGGTTTACTTACTTTGTGGGCCAACATGTGGGAGGTGCTCAGATGCTTGCTTAGCAAAGAAAGTCAAGTCTCTTCAACTTCTGGGCTTTGACATTTGGGGTGGGCTAATTCCTAGTGCACCCTTCTCCACGCTTCACCCCAGGAGTGACAACCCAGACCACCTCTAGATATCGCGGGACTTAGCGTGTACACACGTGCGTCTGGGCACTCTGAGTCACTTGATTCAGCTGAGACTGGGGTGTTCTTTAGGCCCTCAGTTTCCTATTATCCGACTATCAGAACTGGAAGAGAGAGAAGGGAGTTCCCCTCCCATCAGCTCTTAAACTGTTCGCCCCCACTGTGACTGTCTCAGCAGGGAACCAAGCAAGAGGCCTCCCTCAGCTTCTCTATAGCAAGCAAAAACAAAGGCAGGACAGGCAGGAGCCTATAGCAGGTGAGAGGGAAACTGAGGCAGGAGCTACCTAGCAATAGACTTCAGTGAACTTTTCAGAAAAGGTCATGCTGGAGCAGAGAGAAGAGCCAGTGAGGGCCATCCTGTGCTTGGGTAAATAAATCCCTGGGACCAAAGGGAGGGTGGGCAGCTATCAGTGGTATCTCCACAGCAGCCAAGCAACTGAAATACAGGAAGGACATAGAGTTCCTTGTACAGAAACTGCACATCCACCCCCTCCATCTTCCTTTCCCTACCAATCACAACACTCTGCCCTAGGGCATCCTTCCCTGCCCAGATGCTCTGACCCCAGTCATCCACTGCCCACAAATGGCTCCAGTAGGTCCAGGGTCCAGTAGCCCAGGCTGGACCTGGGATGCATGAGACCAGAACAAAGGAAAGGAATCCTCCAGGAGATGCCACGGATGTGAACACTGCCCTCTCCAAGGCTGGCTTTGCCGTGGTGCCAAGGCAAGAGCTGTCTGTCTCGCCACCTCTCAGTCCTTGTTGAAAAGTAGAAGCCATGGCCGGGCCTGCACGGCCACAGACAGAGAGGGCTTTCTTTGCAGCAGCTGGATGAGGCTCAAGGCTGTAATGAAAGGTCTGATTAGCCCCAGCTGGCGTCCCACTTTTCCTGAGCTGGAATAAAAAATTGCCTTGGTCATCCTTTCCCAGGCTCATCTCAAAAGCATAATCACCATCATCATAATTGATTACTATTTATTTTGCTCATTAATTGGCATGCACTCCCTTGTTACATGTGAATTAAATGGACCGAGACTATTTAGGGCCCGTGAAAGTTGTTTTCTCTCCTTCCGCACAGATTCCCGAAGCCCCTGTATACAAGGTACCCCCTTGATATGACCACACCCAGAGACTAGTAGTCATGGTGAGGTGGACCAGACGCGGGATGAAGAGCTGAGGAAGAAGCAGACAGAGTCCTGCTACAGCCTACAAGGGACAAGAGGGGTGTCTGACCTCCAAGCGTGTGCTCCGAGAGAGATGAAGGAGAGCAGGGTCGGGGAGAAAGGAAGAGGTCTTGGATGAGCAGGGATAGATTGCAGCTCTTCTTTCCAGGCCTTCCCAAGTATCAGCAGGAGTCGAATCTGGGAACCAAACTGGTAAATTTTGTCTCAAGACAGAGCTTGAGAGCCACCTGCATGCAAGCACAAAAGGTCGCAAAGCCCCAGACGTTGGAAATATGAGTCCCTGCGACTGTCCTGGCAGGAAGAAGGATTCTAAAGGAAGAGATGCCCTCTAGGTCTGGACCCTCTAGATGGACTTGGTAGGGAAAGGTCACCAGACCTCCTTATTTATAAGAGGGGTCTGATGTTTGGATTTATGTAAATACTGTAGACCTATTAGTGGTCAAGCTGAAGATTCTAACTCTGTTGAAACTATGAGAACTAGGTGCTGGAGAGATGTCTCTGCACTTAAGAGCACTGTTGCAGAAGACCCGGGTCAGTTCCCAGCACCCTTGTCCAGTGGATTTACAGCTGCCCATGACTTCAGTTTCAAGGATCCTGACACACTCTAGCCTCTTCCAGCACCTGCATACACACACACTCACACATACATACACATACACACATACACACACACTCACACATACATACACACACTCACACATACATACACATACACACACTCACATATACATACACACACATACACACACTCACACATACATACACATACACACATATACATACACATACACACACATACACACACTCACACATACATACACA
>NC_022014.1:923278-959836 GCF_000317375.1 Microtus ochrogaster
TACACACACTCACACATACATACATACATACACATACACACACTCACACATACATACACATACACACACTCACATATACATACACATACACACACACTCACACATACATACACATACACACACTAACACATACACATACACACATGCACACATACACATACATACACATATGCATATACATACACACACACGCACGCACACAGTGCACAAAAGCTCATGCAGGGACACAAAGACACTTAAAAACCCTTTTAATAATCTTTAAAAAATGATAACTAAATGAAAAAGGATTTCTCAATACCTCTGAAAAATGATGCCCATTGTTGCTGACTCCTGTGTGTATTATACACATTCTGTTCCTGCCGTGTGACATAAGGCTTCTATGATGTGACACCAAGGACACTTTATCAACCTGATGTCCTCCAGATCTGAACTGTCAGTGTGCTGATCTTCCCAGGCCTGGAAAATCCTGAAACCTCCTTTCTTTAGGCAAAGCCACTGGCTGTGTGTGGTGAGGAGCATCTGCTGACAGGTAGAAGGTTCTGGAGACCGTGCATTTGTAAATAGTTACTTAGCTAACGTTTCAAACTCCTTTAACTATTTGTTTGTTTGGTTGTGGTGAAGCTTTGCAACTATTGTTACCAGTCTCTGCACACCTGTGGAACTGCTAGCTAAAAGATCCGAACAGTACTTTGGGGATGCTAGGGTGTCCCCACAGGACAGACGGAACTGAATAGACTCCTGAGGGCCTGGTCTAAGGACCACTCCTTCTGTATCTCCTAGTTCCTCACAGCTGACAGGAGATTTCTTTGGGCACTGACTCCTTGACACCTGTCACCTCCTCAGTGTGTACGCTGATGAAACCAGCCAGGACTGATCTCATCCTGGTGAGGAGGCACAGCTGAGCTCAGAGAGAGACAGAAGATGAGCGGGTCCAGGGGACAACAGCTTGGTTGTATGCGCCTTGGCCTTCTCTTAATTAAACCTAACCCTCATATCAGACACTATGACCACAGCAACTCCCATAAATGAAACATTTAATTGTGGTGGCTCGCCTACAGTTTCAGATATTCAGCCCATTATCATCAGGATGGGGGGACACGGCGGTGTGCAGGCGGATGTAATACTGGAGCTGAGGCCTACAGCTTCACTCAGAGACAACAAGAAGTCGACTGACTGTCACACTGAGTGAACGTGAGAAAAGAGACCTCAAAGACCACCCCACAGAGACACACTTCCTCCCACAAGGCCACACCTCCTAACAGTGCTACTTTCTTTGGGGGCCATTTTCTTTCAAACCACCGCAGTAAATGGGTGCTGGTGGTCTCCTCTGATGTTGTGTAGTATTTGACCTGAACATTTGTATAGGTGACTGGACCTGGTAATCCCTCTGTCATCTCTAGCATATTTAGGGATACCCCAATCCCTTGTCTCTAGTCCCTCTTTTGCCCAATGTAGCTGGAATTCGACTTTTGTACCTCACATCAAATAAATATGGTGAAAACAATTGTCTATATGGAGGGGGGGAGGGAGGGAAGGAGAGAGAGAGAGAGAGAGAGAGAGAGAGAGAGAGAGAGAGATCTTTCCACACTAGATGGCAGGAAGGATGTACCTCAGACCTCCAGGGAGTTCTTGAGGGGTTAATGGCTGGGAGAGGAGTAGAAGCCAGGCTCTAACACCTCCTCAGACAGGAGCTGGGATTCTGGGCTCTGTGAAGCAGGGGCCACATGAAGGCTCCCAAGGCGGCCAGCAATTTCCAGACACCCTTGGGGTTGACGTGAAGAGCTGTTCAGGTGTGGGCTAGACAACACGGTCTATACGATCTCCACATTTTCGGGGGAGAGAAAGAGGGACACAGCAGCAGCTCCAGAGGGTGTGGCATGCGAAACAGAGAGGGTCCCAGTGAGCAGAATAGCTGCATCCAACCCAGGAACCGTGACTAGAAAAGACTCACAAAGAAGCTTAGAATCCAGAGTTGCCATGTTTACCCCCAAGCCTCCACCCACCCACCCAGTCCCCAGCCCAGGCGCTTTGAGTCTGCCTCGTAAAACAGTAGGCACTGAATCTCAGAAATAAGCAATGATTAGAGGATTTTTTTTAAGAGGATGGAGAGGGACAGGGAGCAGAGAATTCAAACAATCCCTTGGAATGTAAATTTGTGTTCTGTAAGGAGGCTTCTGTGGGTTCATGGCCTATCTCTGTGGGGCCACAGGAGAGCCACAGTCACTCGGCGGGCTTCAAAGACAGGGCGATGGTACCTGACTGTGTGTGGGCAAAGAACCAGATGTGATGGACATTAAGACTGTCCAGCCGGCAGGAGAGCAGGGTGATGCGGGACCCTAGCACAACAAGAAGAGCAGGGGAGCGGGTAGCATTCTTTTTTCCTCCCGTCCTGTATTGTTTTTTATTTTTTGTTTTGCAGCACTGGTCTCAAACCTGGGGGTCTTTCCATGTTCTTGCTGTCCCCCTCCACCATCAATTCTTCCTGTGATCTTCTCACCTGTTCAGGACAGAGTCCTTGCTTCTGCACTCCAGCCTGAGGTCTAAGGTCTGTTTCTCAATCCGGGCCTCTGTGGTTTGATTTTCGCCTTCATGCCCTTGTCCTACCCCTAGCTCACCCACTGTTATGCCCTTTTGTTGGCAGCCATTTTTCTCTCCCCACCAATTCATTTCTATTAGTGAGCTTTTGCCGTTTAGCAAACTGTGGCTGTCCCTCATGTCTGAAAGCTTACATATGCTAAAGCCCTTCTGTAGATCACAGTGTCTGGGCCTGTCCTCCTGCAGAGGACGAGTCATTTTTAAACTTAAAATGACAAGATATAAGTCTAGTAAGCAGTTCTTAGATTGCGTTGTTTAAGGAATGGGGTAGGGAGGCATTAGGTGTTTAGCAAAGATTCAGTGTTTCCATCTGAAGCTGGTTGTCTTGAACAATGCAGAGGGCCAACTGTCCCCAAGTGAAACATGACTTCACAGTTCTGTCCTAGAGGGGGCGTCTTGCTGGGGCGATGCCAACTTGGTCTGTCTTCTTGCTCTGGTCTCATTTCGCTCCGATTTCCAGGGTAACCTCTCTCCAGGCTGTTTGCAGAGGTCTGTTCTTCCACACAAGCCTCTCCACAGCTCAGTGCTATCAGAACAGAGGTGGCCGGCTTCTTCAACAGCCAGGGACTGAGGAGAGAGGAGAGAGTGAGCATGCAAAACCATCACTGCTGTGCCTGGGAAGAACTTGTCTCCAAAGCTACGTGCTGTTACTTCTTCTCTGCTGTTTTTTAGGAGAGAATCTCTTTCTTTCTTTTCCTTTTCTTTTTTCTTTCTTTTCTTTTCTTTTTTTTTTTGTGTGTGTGTTTTTGGTTTTGATTTCTGGTTTTCAAGACAGGGTTTCTCTGTGTAGCTGTGGCTGCCCTGGAACTCTCTCTATATACCAGGCTGGCTTCAAACTCACAGTGATCCACCTGCCTCTGCTTTCCGAGATTAAAGGCATGGACCATGGACCACCATTGCACAAGTGAAGGGTGTTTCTTAATCCAAACCACATTCATGGGGTGGGGGTGGGGTGGATTCTTAAACACAAGAACCTTGAAGGATATGCAGAGATCTCAAAACCACATGGATCCTAGGTCTGGCTGCACCCCTTCCATTCCTCAGTGTGACCTGCTAAGGTTTATTTCTGCAGCAAGCCACATTGCAGCATCCCTGATCGGTGCTCACCAGTCACCAGTGCACCTTTGTCCCTACACGTGACTCTGGAAAGTTATTGTCAGATGTCCCTTTGGGGCACATGGATAGCCACAAGCAGCAAGATTACCCCAGGCTGAGGTGCTAGGTCGAGAATCACTGATCCTCGTCTTTTGTCAGGAGATACTTTAACCTATAAAATGCGGCCTGCTCATGGTCGTGATTTGGCTGGTCTGTTCGCTATTTGGCCCAGTTTGCGCCTTCTCCTTCTCTCTGATTGAGGCTCTACACAGCACAGTCTGACACACTCCACAACATGTGTTAAGACGACACGCCTCAGACACCCTCTCCTCCCGTTTCCTCTGTCCTCAGGGAAAGCATTTCAATTGTTTAAACATTTATTCCCTATCTCTCAATATGCTGGACCGCTGTTTCTGGCTATGGGATTTCTAGAGTTTTCCACTCATTTGCCTCCGGAAGAAAAGGGCTTAGAGCTCCCTCCTTCCATTTCTACCCAGCACTTCCTGCCCATATATGGCAAGTGTTTATTGCTGCTTATATGTGTTTATATTTGCCTTGCTGAGCCATTCTGTGGACCGGTCATTTGTTGTTTTTTCTGTAGTTAACAACTGCCCTTTTTAATTGTTGCTATTTTTATGTAGCTTTCAATGTTTCATAATTCAAACCCTGGGTCTCTTTCAGTTCTGGTCTCAGAAATTCTTTCAACTTCATCTTTCTTTACATCATGCTTTGAGACTCTTGAGACAGGCTCATTTTTTTTTTTTTTTAGATTTATTTTACAGGAACAAGCATTGCAGGGCAGCTGCATGTGTGCACATGGACCATGTCAGTTCCTGGTGCCCCTGGAACTGGAGCTGCAGGCAACTGGGAACCACCACATGGGTATTGGGGATCCAATCCTGGTCCTCTGCAAGAACGAGTGCTCTTAGCCACCTTGCCACCTCGCCAGTCCCAATTTGATTTTCTCAAGGAATCTAAGGCTGGCTACCCACCCACCCTTGGGCACAGATGTGAGCCCAGGCTCATTCTTCCCCGTTGCCCTGAGACCTTCACCTCCTGTTATGGCGGGTTGGGTTAATGTAGCTTTCAAGAACTTGTGTACTCCCCAGAACCTCAGAGTATGGCTTCATTTTGAAAATGGATCATCCTAGTTGTAATTCATTAAGATGTAGTGATAGGATTGCCGAGTGGGTCCTTGCTCCCAAATGACTGTAGTCCTTATCAGGAGAAAGAGACACACAGACACACACAGACAGACACACACAGAAGGAAGACAATATGAAGACACAGACAGAGATGGCCATGTGGGGAGGAGGCAGAGACTGGGGGTCTGTTACCACTAACCCGGACCAAGTGAAACTCAAAGAAAAAAGAAGGTTCCTGCCCTGGACCTCAGAGGGAGCATGCTCCACTGCCACCATGGTTTCCAGTTTCTTTCCTCAATGGGTACCTGAAGGAACAAGTTTCTGTCACTTTGAGGTACAGTAGCCCACCCGCAAGCTCCTCAGTATCACTTCAATTTTGGGTACCTGTTGTCAACCACAGTCTGAAAGTATCAGAAACATTTTAAGTTCATTTTAAGGATAGTTTAAGTTTCAAACGGCATGATGAGGTCACGTGCCACCCTTTCCTGTACTGCCTGAGACGTGATGAGGTCACGCGCCACCCTTCTCCGTCCTGCCTGAGCCGTGGGTCAGGCCTCCCTTTGCCCAGCATGTCTATAACGCATATTCTACCCACTCTACAATAATTTCATCTTGACTGTGACCCGTTGGTGCAATATTGTCACTTTGTGCTTTGTATTTAGTAACCCCTTTTGACTTAATAACGACTCCAAGGCAGTGGAACAGTGAGAGTGACAGCTCGGAGTGCCCAGGAGAGCTCTGCTGCTTTCGCTAAGTTCTTGGCTTAAAGAGGAAAGAAAAAAAAAAAAAAAACACGGTGAGCAAATTGCTGTTGTGTGCGATGAGAATGAAAAGCAGAATGTCTAATAATGTCAACATCCGTTCAGGGAGGGCTAGGTACCGCATGTGCTCTCAGTCACATCAGGACACGTTCCCTGTGGATAAAGGGGAACAAATGTCCTCTGCACCAGCTGGAGGAAACCGAAATTCCTGACCGGCATTTAAAAGTCCGTTCTTAACTCATTTCATTTGGTAGTGCATACCTTCATGGCTTCCTGGGAAAAGCGGAGAAGTTTAACTGGTATTTGTTAACAGCTATCTGTCTGTTTGGTTTTTAGTATTTGCATGTCTGAATTATTTGTATTCTCTTCTTAGACATTAATAATGATTGGGCTCTCCATTGAATTTTAGGTTGTGGAGGTAGTCTGAATGAATTGGCTCCCATAATCTCACAGGGAGTGGCACCATTAGGAAGTGTGGCTTTGTTGAAGTGGGTATGGCCTTGTTGGAGGAAGTGCATCACTGAGGGGGTGGGCTTTGAAGTTTCTTCTGCTCAGGACACTGCCCAGTGTCTCAGTTCACTTCCTGTTGCCTGCAGGATGTGGGACTCCCATTTCTTCCTCTCTCACCACATCTTCCTGCCCATTGCCATGCCCCGTCATGATGATGATAGATGGAACGTCTGAAACTGTAAGTGAGCCTCCTCAATTAAATGTTTTCCCACAGAGCTGCCATGGTCATGGTGTCTCTTGACAACAATAAAAACCCAAACTAAGACAGTTAGGAATTATTTTCCTTTAGAATTTAAAACAATACCAACCTTTAAAAATTGTTTTGCTGGGGCTGAAGAGATGGCTCAGCAGTTAAAAACACTGACTGCTCTTCCAGAGGATCCAGGTTCAATTCCCAGCACCCACATGGCAGCTCACAACTGTCTATAACTCCAGTTCCAGTGGAGCTGACAGCCCTCACACAGGCATACGTGCAGGTAAAACACCAATACACACAAAAGTTTCTAAAAATGAGCTGGAGCAGTGGTTCTGAGGCAGAGTATTAGCTGCTCTTCCAGATTGAACTCAGGATGAGTTCAATTCTCAGCAACCACATGGGGGCTCCAAATCATCTATGAGATCTAGTGCCCTCTTCTGGCCTGCAGGCATAGATGCAGGCCGAACACTGTATACATAATAAACAAATCAATCTTTTTTTTTTTTTAAATTGGTCTACTTACCAGCCCTGGTGGCACCTTCTATAATCCCTCCATTCAGGAGGCTGACATGGAAAGACTGTGGTTCAGTTCTAGACTGGGCTGAATTTGAAACCCCCACTCAAATCTAGGACATTTTGTAATCAGAGACACTCTAATGCCTCTGGTCTTCAGTCGGTCTGCGGTCACATTATCCAGAGTCACTGTTTTCATAGTGGGGGAGTGACAGAGACCTAGCTGGGAAGCAGTCAGAGAGGGCAGGATCCAGGCATCTAAGTACTTCTAAACCCATGTTATCCCGTCTCCACTATTCGGGGTTTTTGTTTGTCTGTCTGTTTGTTTGTTTGTTTGTTTGTTTGTTTGTTTGAGAAAGGATTTCACTCTATAACCCCATCTGGCCTGAAACACACTCTGTTGATCAGGCTGGCCTTGAACTCACAGAAGTTCACCTGCCTCTGCCTCCCAAGTACCACTCCCAGCTCCAGATTTGCTGGTACCTAGAGGCTACAGGCCGCTGAGGTTTTGAGCCTCCTCTTGGCTTGTGAATTCCTGTAGGACCGGCCTGGGCTCATCACTGCCAGGTACCTGCTCTGTTACCTCTTGTCTCCATCTTGCTGCTGCTTTCATCTTCTGGGTTAAACATTTAGGAACTCCCATTATGAGAGTTGCAGCATCCTTGTGGGGAGAGGCTGCAGTCTCTGCCTTCAGGAGGTTCTCACCTGTATTTCTAACCTCACCTTGAGTGTTACTTTGGAACCGAGGCCAAGTGCACCTGATGTCCATTCCAAAAAGCCCCTTTCAGCATTACTTCATCCCAAACAGCATTTTATAGCAATGACATGCTGTCTACAGCTCCATGAAGTGTGTTTTCTATAATAGTTTATATTAGTTTTTCTATAGTAGTATCTTCCTGTATTTCCAAAGGATCCACATTTGCATCATGTTTCTTGAACACTTTGCTCTTTCTGCATCTGCGTGTCTGCTGTGAACATGGTTGGTTCCACAGGGGATTCTGGGAGAACAGAGTCAAGACACTGTGCAAACCCTGCAGTGCTAAGGTTATGACATGGCCAGTGAAACTGCCTGAGATATTCTAGCCTTGAGAGGTCTCTTCTCTTAATGCCTGCAACTGCAGTCCTTCAGGGGTCAGAGGGACAGGAGAGAAGAGTCATCAGTCTGGAGGGGGCAGGTCATAAAGAATTCTCTTGCTACCACAGCCACCCTGGACGGCCATGTGCAGGGTGCCGGCACAGACCTATAACTGCCCCACCTTGCCACACACAGGGAAACAGCCCTCGAATGTTTCCTTAGACAGGCATTCCTGCAACTGACAGGAATGAAGAGTCACCTTTAATTCCTGGGTCCAGAAGGGCCCAAAATGAACTTAGAATGGCTAAAGAGTCTCAGTGGAGGGACACTGAAAAAAGCAACCGATAATTATAGTTTGGGAGCCATGCAGTGGCCCAAAGAGACCGAGGCCATCCATATAAGACCAAAGAAAGAATTCTGTTTACGAATTTTTCATTTATGCTCCACCCACTTCCAAAAAGAATTTAGGGTGGTGGACAGGGAAAGTAAACAAAGATCCCAGCTCTGAGGTTCTGCCCACTGTTAAAAGGAGTGAGGGGGATGGAAGAGAGGTGGCTCTTCTGCCAAGAAGAAAGACATCCTGGAACCAAAGAAGTCGTGGGAAAGAACTAGCTACAGATGTGCACAATGAAGAGCCACCCATGGGTGCCCCTACCCCAGCATTGGTTCACATGTGTGTGATGCAGTGGTACCCCTGCCCCAGCTCTGAGAGCACCAAAATCCCAGGGCCCTCAAGTCCCTCAAGCGAAGTGGCATGGTATTTGTGTAGAACCTACTACACACTCGTGCCAAGTGCCTTCTGTCATCTCTAGATGGCCTGTAATGCCCAGAGCAGCGTAGATGGCACACTGTGGAAGTGTTTGTTAAGCTACATTGGTCAAGAAACAATGAGAAGGAAAACACAAATTCTTCTTTTCTGGTTACGGTTGGTTGGTTGAACCTGCAGGTTTGAACTCATGGACAGGGAAGACCCCAGACAAGAGGAATCTCTCCTGATATTCTCTGAACATCACGAAGCAATGGAAATGTCCATCAAATATTGCTGTATTAAATCACGGGTTCTCGTCTATTCTAGGCACTGGACTAGAATTTGAATTCTTAATGCAGTATTCCTGGGAAGCCATGCAAACAAGCATGCCTTTTCACCAGGTGGCTCCCCTCATGTTCACTGGTCTAGGAGTGCCTGCTTCCTGGGGAGTGGGAATTGCTGAGTGTGTAGAAGCTCAGCATTGTCGGGAGAAAGGATAGGCTGGGATGGGCTATGGGAAATGGTCTGACTGTAGATGGGGGGAGGGTTATATTATGCTAGCAAGAAATTGACTTCTTAAGGAGCTGTATGGTGTAATCATTCCTAATTTACCAAGAAGGAAATGAGGGTTCAGGGAGGGCCGAGTCACACAGCTGGAATGGAAGTCAGCTCATATTACATCCCAGGATGCTGGCGAACTGAGTGAGAATCATGGGGAGCGCTACACTCTCACTTTCTGTGGCATCCGGAAGTCCAGGCCCAGAAATCTTCAGCAGCTCTGAACCCCAGAGCCCCACTGTTGTCTAAACCGCCAAAGGCCAGTGTCAGAGGCTGGATGGCCACCACAGGGTGCCACCCCTAACCCACAGCTTCCTGCAGCCCTCCTAGCCCACAACCATTTTCAAAAATGGAGCTCATAGCAGAGACACCTGCTGAAGTGGAGTCTGTCTGGCATGGCATGTGTCTGTACTGACCTTGGTCTGTGTTCCGAAGGATGAGGAAGTCAGACGCTGTGCAATCAGCTCTCCGGACACCCCGGCCTGAGCGTTTCTGAGCATAAGCCATCTAAAGCTGGGAAACACCTTTAACGCAGTGAGCTTTGTTGTTATAGGACTGGATGGTTTGTAGACAAGTGTCACCTTGCATTTCGGGACAAACAGGCCCTACTACTGTGTGCACACAGATGAGAATGGTCAGCTTGGATTTCAGGACAAACAGCCACTCCTACGGTGTGTGCACACAGATGGAAATGGTCAGCGTGGATTTCAGGACAAACAGCCTCTCCTAAACTGTCAGCACCTGGTTGAAAACGGACATCACTGCTATGCGGGTTCTTTGAAAAGTTCTGCCAACTCTACGTGGTGGGTTTTTAGAATTATCTTGTTTAAGCTGTGCCACAGTAGCATATTTGGGGTGGCCTTAAGTCAAGGGGGTAAAGTAGTTCTTGGGGCGTCAGGAGAGCAACAGTGAGTGCAGGTGTTCAGACCTAAGCAAGCAACCTGCCCATGCGTGTTGCCGAGAACTGTCCTTTTGTGTATGTGTCTTTCTTGTTCTGCCATCTGCTTCCTACCAAGTATTATCTAATAAGAGGGAGTCTGGGGCTGGAGAGATGGCTCAGAGGTTAAGAGCACTGCCTGCTCTTCCAAAGGTCCAGAGTTCAATTCCCAGCAACCATGTGGTGGTTCACAACCTTCTGTAATGGGATCTGGTGCTCTCTTCTGGCCTGCAGGCATACACACAGACAGAATATTGTATACATAATAAATAAAAAGTATTTTTTAAAAAAAGAGGGAGTCTGTCTGGACTGGACTCTCTGCCTTGCCATCTAGCAGCTGTAAGCCTCTGTTTTCCTAATCTATAAAACAGGGTATCAGTGGTGTCTCCATCCTTATGGCAGGGCTACAAGGACCAGAAAAGCCTCCACGTTAGGCTTTGGCTTAGTCTGCTTGCAGCAAGCCTTTTGGAGGTTATTCCTGCCTCAGGTGCTCACTGCAAGCCCGGTATGATTCCTTCGGCTCAGTTTGTGAAGGGATGCTCTGGGATCCCTAGGGATGAATGCTCTGCCCAGAGCCACACTGTGGGTTTGGCGCAGAGCTGGTTTTGAACCTGGACGTTTCTGTCTGTGAAACTAACCCAGGCAGCCATCATGCAGATGCCTAAGAGAGTTCAGACAGGCAGGTAGCGGAAGGAGGGCAGGGGCCTGCTAGCTGGGGCACCACTGAGATCATCTGCAGAGAGAACACTGTGAGGGAAGAAAGGATTTTGCTTTAGGGGAGGGCCACCCTGAAATTCTGAAGTTTGAGGCCTCGCCTTTAGCCCAAGCTGCCACAGTTAGCGGTGCCTTCTCAGAGCAGACACCCAGTGTGTCCGGAGTTAAGTGGCATGCATGCACACACATGTCCCCCAATCAATATGAAGCTTAAATGGAACAGCTAAGAATAACTTACCACCAAATAATCTGCATACCAACACCTAGACGCTGGACATGCGCACTGGGGAACGATCAGTTTCCACAAATGACTTCGAACTTTCAAAGAGAAAAAGGTGCAAATCAATTGAATGCCATCAAAATTGTGTAGGTAATTGCTCAAACTAAGATCAGTGAAGTAGGAATGTCTCTAGGTAAAAGAGAATCAACTGGGATTAGACTAACATGACCCCTTAAAGGGCTTTTTTATGAACCATGATCAGCTCTGTGGGGATATATTCATTTCTGAAATGGAGAATGCAGTCTTAGTAAATTCCAAACAAAAGGGAAAAAAATGTCATTGTCTCTACTGCTTGGGAACTGCAACCCGGAGAGACCTGTGCACAGTACGGCCAACTGTTTTTATTCAAAGCTCTAGGCTGGCCTGAAATCAGCCTCACCATAAACCAGGCTTTCTTTCATCTGCATGGGTGTTGGCTCGGTCATTTGAAAGACTGGGAGAGGGGCTGCCAATCACCGCACAAAAAAATAAAACCACCCTTTTGAAAAAGCACAGAGGGGTGGGTGGACATGATTTAGACAAGACGCAAGTTTCTGAAAAGCAAAGCGGATGAGTTTTATTATCTTAAAGTTGTCCCAGCAAACAGAAGCTTTTACGAGAGTAAGAAAAGCCACATGCCATAGAATGAGAGAGGACACCTGCAATCCAGACCGTCACCAAAGGAGTCGCATCCAAGATAATCAAGCTCAATAAGAAGAAAAGCAAACAACGCAACCGAAGGCTGTGAGAGATGAGCAGGCGGCTGCCCGAGGGCCAGGCCTCTAAGGGGAGGCCACAGCCTCTATCTAGAATGGTTAAGCCAGGAGCCCCAAGTGTTGGAGGATGTGAGCATGTCAAAGGAGCACCTTGGGAAGATTCCTGCAGCGGCTATGAAGACTGCTCATGTCTGGCCGCACAGTCTGGCTATGCCGGACAGAAATGTGTGCTTCTGTGAGTCCAGAAATGCGCCTGAGATGGCACTGAGCGTCACACCGTCATGGAGCAGATAACACGTGGGTCTACTGAGGGATGTAAGCAGCAATTAAAGATTCTAATGATGGGGGGGGGCTGGATACAAAGCAACTCCATGCAGGGGCCTCCCAAGCAGGCTAGCTGGTTCCTGATGAGAAGCCAGGGAAGTTGCTAGGAAAATGTCTTCAGAGAGAGATATAGCTGCAAGGGAGCCCAGTGGTGGCCAGGGCTCCTGATGCTGATAATATGGTTGTGCTCACTTTGGGAAACCCCATTCAGGCATGCACTTTTCCATATGTATGCACATAGACACAGCTATATCATTCAAACACATGTAGTAAGTGCTGAAGGAACCTGCACACCCACTCCCTGCATGGCTGTCCTTTCTCACAAATCATGGAAATGATTTAAAATGCTCCACTGGTTTCCAAAATGCCCCCAAGGGTCCATCTGTGTGAACCATGGGCCCAAAAGAAGGTGTTAGGTCAAAGAAATAGAGAAATGTCATCACACAGTGAAGTAACTGGGGTTAGGGCATCTACTGGCAAGGACCCAGGAGGATCTGGGAACAAGAAGGCTGGACCTTGGAGAGCAGCTGTCTCTGGGTTGTGCCCTGTTCCAGGCTAAGGGAAACTGGGGCTTAAGGGGTCTTTGAGGACTGGGCAGGGTGGGCGAGGATCTCACAGGTCATCACTCAGTAAGAGTTGTTCCAGATATTGGTCATACTGTGGGCCTCAAGAATGTGTTATTTACCGGAAAAACCTGCTTCTAGCTGTGATGTGGCTCAGCCCCAGCACACACCTTTAACCCAAGAGCTTTCTGCTTGTTGAAACAGGATTAAATAAAGTCAACCATAGGTCAAGAGGTAGAGCAAGCAACCAGTTGAGAGGAAGTGAAGAAAAAAACCATAGAGAGTAAGAGGGAGTCAGGAGGACAGATGGAGAGACGCACTCTCTATCTGTAGAAGGGAGAGATATTCAGTTTGAGGCTTTTTGTTTGAGATGGCAGAGGAGAAAGAGAGTTTGGGGGGACATCAGAAGAGGAGGAAGGTCAGCTCAGTGCTTTCTCTGCCTCTCTGAGCTAGCAGGCTTTCGCCCCAGCATCTGGCTCCTGAATCGGATTTTATTGATAAAATCAAACAACTGAGATTTAGTCAAAAATGACAAAGAGTTCCAAGGACATAGGACAGTGGTGAGATGGCCAGAACTTCCTGGACACTTCTAATCCCAAAGCACAAGTGGTACCCACTGGTCTAGAATATTGAGACAACATGGCTCAGCAACCAGACAGGAGGGGGCATGGCTTCAGATGCCAACAAGTCCCAGCCAGTATCTGTGCCAGCCAATGCCTGGATACAAAGTATCATTCAAGTGTGTGACTGCTGGTGTATCCCGGGCACTGCCAGTCAGAATAGTCACTAGCCAGGAGAGTCAGAGGAAGGACTTGCTATTTTTTTTTTTTACCAACGTGAAGCTTTCCATTGTCTGAATATTTGACTCTGGGGGCCATGAGCAGCATCCAGACTCAGGGTGTGGTGTGCCTGCGGGGCTTAGAGCAACAGCTGATTTCAACCCTCAGTGATCATCTCTGAGGTCATTGCTGTAGGCATCTGTAACAGAAAACCCAAGGCTAGGTTTTGGATGACACCCTGGCTATTCTGGTGTCTGGGGGGTCTACAAGGTGTGGCACTGGCATGCTAGTAAGGGCTTCTTGCTTGTGTTACACCATGGTGGGGTAGTGTGATGGAGGTAGGTGTTGTATCTTATCTGTTGCTTTCATTGGATAAGTAATAAAGAAAACTGCTTGGCCCTCTGATAGGGTAGAATTTAGATAGGTGGAGTAAACAGAACAGAATGCTGGCAGAAAGAAGCTGAGTCAGTGAGTTGCCATGATTCTCCCACTCCAGACAGACACAGGTTAAGATCTTCTCTGGTAAGCCACCTTGTGGCCTACATAGATTATCAGAAATGGGTTAGATCAATATGTAAGAGCTAGCCAATAAGAGGCTGGAACTAATGGGCCAGGCAGTGTTTAAAAGAATACAGTTTCCGTGTAATTATTTCGGGGCATAAGCTAGCCATGTGGGCGGCCGGGTGCCGGGGACGCAGCCCTGCCACTCCTATTACAACAGAGTGGCACCCAACGTGGCCAATTAAATCCACTTAAAAACCTGAGAGGGCTTAAAATGGAGAGAGAGAGTTTACCACAGCTTTTTGCTGTTTGCTAGGGCATGTTGCAAAGAAATTTCCCTGACTAGGCAGCCTTAGCAGGAAAAAAGCTGTGCGGGTTTAAAATGCAGCTTCCTGGGCTGTACCGCTAGTGCAAACTCTGGCTTTAAATCATTTCAGTGGCTTATGGAACTAGATGTTTGTGTTCCCGCTCAGGATCTGGAGGAAAGTAGCTGAGACCATGCCCTTGGCTCAGCTCTTCCTGCCTGGGCAGATGGCGGAATCAATCAGACTTGGGCAGGTGGGAGAGCATGGCGGATTCCCGCCGCCACACACAGAGATGTTTTCAGACTGCGCAGTGCTCTGCGTGTCAGATTTGGATGTAACTTGGATGAAAAGAGTTTCTGTGCCACAAGCTCAGTCTTAGAGTTAAAGTGCTGAGTGCAGCTCCTACCTGGCAGCCCCAGAGCTAGTATAAAATGGTACATCCTCCGTTTTGAAATTGGAGAGAAGTGGAGCCAACATCCAGAGCAGCCCTTAGCCCTGCAGCTCAGAGGTGCAACTGATTCAGTCACAAGTGGCTCCGCCATGTTGAACTGGGCGGGGCAAGCCTGCAGTACCTGTTTTTGACCTAGGAATGTCACAGCTTAGATTCTTAAGCACTTAGTGATTTAAAGGCGCAAAACAAAGTGCTCCTGGATAGTAAAAAAAAATTACAGATTCCAATAGGACAGATTCAGATATAACAGACCTCAATGGATCACAGTGTTGGATGAATGTACGTAGGCTTGAGAGAGACAAGAATAAGACTATAGAGAATAAAGTAAATGTCTTTTTAAAAAAAGGAGTAAAGTCTTTAAAGAGACAGAGTATAGATAGTTAAGAGATTAAAAGAAATAAAGAAAAATAAGCCACGTAAAAATGGAAAATTCACAGAGAGTCTGGATTATGTACATTGTGTTTTCTTTAAAATTTTTTGACTGTGAAGGAGCTAAGAACAGAGAGACATTTCATTACATGGGCTGCCAAGCTAAACCAGAATGGATTTCATGAGGGTATTATGACTTCAGAATTTGGGTCTAATGACATGATGCTTTGGAGAGAGTCTTCTTTTGTTTTCACAGAGGATGAGACTCTATGGATTACTTCTATCCCAGTATGGTATGATAGACCATGCCCTCCTGAAAGGTTGCTGTCAACACCCTCAAAAAATTACTTCACTCAACTGCCAACTGAGATGACCCTGGCACACAGGTTATATTATGAAAGACCTAATTAATGACGCCCCCGTTCAGCAGGAAGCAGTTTGGAGAGAAAAAAACTGCGCCCATGTTCCCAAATATTGTTTATAAATGTTCTTTTACATTTAAAGGGGGATATGATGTAGATATGAATAATTTGCATTGGTATAGATTTTAAGGTCAATTTTATTATATGTATATGTATTTCTGATCTTGATTAAGGTATTGTGATTGTGTAGTTCATTTAAAAATGTAATGTTTAATTAGGAAATATGGGTTGTTAATGGATAATCATAAATAATAGTCAAGCTTGTAGTCATGTTAGTTAGATTTTCTAGATATATAGAGATATATATTTCAATTAGATAGGCATTCTTCATATCTTTCAAAGACTACAGAACATGGCATTTAATGTTTTAATAACTTAGGGTTTTTCATGGCAATGAGACACGTCTGCTACTGGCAGCCCCAGCTACTTAAAGAGGAAGATGGGCATCGAAGAGGATCCTTATGGAGTTTGATAGCCATTAGGGCAAGAAACTGTTCTTGCCTGGACTGTTGCATAAACTGGACACAGAGAACCCACAGAGAGAGAACTGCTGAACTTGCCTAAAGGTGAGATGGTCTTTTGGGGTTCCTGACTCATGAAAGAGTCTGTGAGACATTCTGCAGGACATAGCAGAAAGTGACTGAACTGTCTTTGGAATTTCCTGCTTCATGAAAATGTCTGCTGGATACTATGGGCCTGTAAGCTGAAGATGGATGCCCCAACGATACAGAGGAACTTTGGGTGACTGTACAGGCAGCAAGATGTCTCTGTCATTTCTAGAGTTTGGATTTCTTATTTGCTGAGGCAATATTATATCCTTCTGGAGTGTTTGATGGAGTTGAAGAATGGATAGATAATTATAGTTTTCCTTTGTTGTGATAAAAGATAAAATAGATATAAATATTGTAACTGTAATTCTTGCTTGATAACTGTTTTGCTATATGTAATTTTACTATGTTAAAATGAAAGCCTTCTTTTTTGTTTAAACAGAAAGAGGGGAAATGATGGAGGTGGGTGTTGTATCTTATCTGTTGCTTTCATTGGATAAGTAATAAAGAAAACTGCTTGGCCCTCTGATAGGGTAGAATTTAGATAGGTGGAGTAAACAGAACAGAATGCTGGCAGAAAGAAGCTGAGTCAGTGAGTTGCCATGATTCTCCCACTCCAGACAGACACAGGTTAAGATCTTCTCTGGTAAGCCACCTTGTGGCCTACATAGATTATCAGAAATGGGTTAGATCAATATGTAAGAGCTAGCCAATAAGAGGCTGGAACTAATGGGCCAGGCAGTGTTTAAAAGAATACAGTTTCCGTGTAATTATTTCGGGGCATAAGCTAGCCATGTGGGCGGCCGGGTGCCGGGGACGCAGCCCCGCCGCTCCTATTACAACAGTAGTGCAAAGGGAACCCAGTGTGTGCAGAAGGTTCAGAGCTGCGGGCAGACTTGCTGCATCACAGCTGCATTTTATGACAGCTGGCTCGATACTGGAGGCTGAGCCCTGCTCGGATGAGCACAAATGGAGATGGAGCTCCATGACCCGATGACCTTCACTACGCTGGCCTGTCAAAGGTCCCAATGCCTCAGCTTGTCACCTTGAGGACCAAGTCCCAGCGTTGACATTCTTCTTCG
The DNA here is from genome assembly GCF_000317375.1 of Microtus ochrogaster. Taxonomy (NCBI): domain Eukaryota; kingdom Metazoa; phylum Chordata; class Mammalia; order Rodentia; family Cricetidae; genus Microtus; species Microtus ochrogaster. Next base: position 940,445 of record NC_022014.1, read on the forward strand.
ACAGCCCTAACCTTTGCTTCTGCTATCCAGCTTGCCGCATGGACCAGGATGTTGGGGAACCCTGTGTTGCTTAGGCAGTGCTGACTGCAGATGCAGAGAGGAGGAGAAGGGATGAGAGGGAGCCCATCTAGTGGTTCTGTGAAGGAAACTCTTTGACCTTTCCCAGAGAGCAATGAATGACAGTGGTTCTAGAAGCTCATAGGGAGGGTGGAAGATCAACAGGTCATGTCAGCACAGAGAAGCAGTTCCTGGGCTCTCAACCCTGGATGGCACAGCTCACAGAGGCCACTGGAGAAAAAGACCTTCTCAGAAGTCACTGGAGTATCTCGTGACTTAAAAGAGCAGTGGAAGAAACTGTGGCTGTCTAGAATCTTCCCCTATCAGCAGCAGGAATTCTGGTAGCCTGTGCAGAGGGAGGAGAGCAGAGGGTAGAGGAGGGAGGGTAAAGGGCAGGGTGTGGAGGGCAGGGGTGGAGGGGAGGGGGTAGAGGGTTGCTGTGGAATAATCTTTTTGTACACTGTGAAGATGTGTCTTTGACAAGGCACCTCCTGATTGGTTTAATAAAAGGCTAAATGGCCAATAGCTAGGCAGGTAGAAGTAAGGCAGGACTTGCACAGAGTGGGGGGGGGGAAGAAAGTTGGGGTTGCCAGTCAGATGTAGAGGAAGCGGGAAATGAGCATGACATGTTGAAAAAAAAAAGTACTGCCACGTGGTAGAGCATAGATAAGAAATATGGGTTACTTTAAGCTATAAGAGTTAGCAACACGCCTAAATTATCAACTGAGCAGTTATAATTAATATTAAGTCTCTGTGTGGTTATTTGGGAGCTGGCTGGCAGGGCAGAAAAACTCCACCTACAGAGGGTGGAGCCAGGAGAGCAGAGGCAGGGGTAGAGGATGGAAGACCACTCACATTGACTGGCAACTGAATTCTGGAAGAGAAAGAAGAGCCAGGAGAACAGAGCAGAATTCTTGGAGGAACCAGCCCTGGTGCTCTCCACTCCCTGATGGCAAGAGTCTGCCTGAGGCAGGGCCATTGTCTGTGGATGAAGTTTAAGTCTTGAGTGCAGAGGCCCTTGAGTGGAAATTTGACCTCTCATGTGGTGCTACTGGGAAGTGGGAGCCTAGTGGCCACTAGGAATGTACCTCCCTCCCTTCATGGTGTGTTATGTGAGCAGTTTTGGCTATCACACGCTTCCCACAGCAACAGTGCACGGCCTGATCAGGCCAGCTGATCTGGGCTGCAGCCTCCCTGACAGCTGCTACATAGGACAGCTCTTTAAGAGTCATTGTTTCGAGGCAGAGTCGCTCTAGTGCCTGCACTACACACACACACACACACACACACACACACACACATACACACATGGCTCCCCAGTACCGACTCCCATCGCACTATGGTTGCAGATGGGAGCAGCTGTATCCAGCTTCTTCTGTAGGCTCCAAGGGCGAAGCTTGAGTTATTGAGCTTGTTCAGCAAGCCCTTCCACCTGCTGAGACATCTTGCCAGACTCCCTTTTTCTTTATAAGCTGGGTAGCTCAGGGATTTCGTTGCACCGATGGACGCTAACCCATCTGGCTTCTCTCTATGGGCCGAACAAGGGGATAGCCTTGTCCAGGTATCCACATGAGAGGGCACAAGATTGTGGACGCCATGCCAGAATTCAGGCCCAGCCGGATGAGTCTTGACAAACCGACCGTCTCTGTGTCTCCAGGAGCTTTTTGGAAAGATGAGCCGCTCTGAGGACAGTTATTGCTCATGACGTGGGAACTCATTCCAGTCCTTGGTAGCAGCTGCAGGGCACCCTGGGCACAGCATAGCTGTTGTTTTAAGAGCTTCATTGTGCCCTCGATTCCATGCCTTGTGGTTCACTCATTTTGCAGTGTCTGAGTCAACAGCCTTTGGTAATTAATGGACCTGTACATCCAGCACCAGGATCAACCTGGGAACGGTCTTTTTACCCCCTGCAAAGAAACCCTGACTTGACAACTGGCCATCACTCTTATCCCAGCACTCAAAGTGCAACTTCAACTGATGTCTCTGACTGTGTCGCACACACACCTGCAGGTCCCCTGCCAGTGTCAGCCCCAGCCCTGTAGATCCAGGTCTTGGGTATCAGTGAAGGACTGCTGCAGACCATGGGTCTCGGTTAGATTACAAAAGGCAGTCATAGAGAGGCGGAGGGCAGGAAGAAAGAGAGGCTTGGTCCGACCTCAAGCTGCACCATGTATATTCACACCTTTGTCACCAACACTAGCAGATGGCCAAATGCCTAGGGGAAGATGAGATGAGGTCTCTTATAGGGCTAGAAACCGTAGTCTGCAAGGGAAGCTGGGAAGTGTAGTCTTTCTGTGGGAAACTCTCTGTCTCCACAGGAGTTCAAAGCAAGTCAACAGCTGTGCTATGCCTTAAGGGCTTTCCTTGACAGATGCCCCTCCTAACTACCTGGAAGGCCAGGTTCTATTTCAGTCCCGAGACACCTGATGCTCTGGTGGGAACTCGCCCCCCTCGCACAGTGAGATCCAGCCAATAACAGACCCTGTTTCTTTCCATCCCAGCTCTGCTCCACTCTTTGGAGGGTCTCTGTGTAATCTGTGATGGTCAAGCTTTGTCCTCACAACCTGGTAAGAACAACCATACCTCAGCCAAGGCACTGCCTGACCTGGGGCACACCTCACCTAATAGGGTCTGGAACTAGCCTCAAGCCTCTTGGGATCTAGGATCAGTCCCCTCGAAACCTTGGTACATTTATATTGGGGGATGGTGTGGGATGTTTGTTCCACTGGCATTTTCCTCTGCTAAGCCCAGAGATTCAGGGCTGGACTTCACTATGGCTACAGAAGCCCTGGGTCACCCGCCCCATACCAGGACCAGCTGCAAACGCACCCCTTGCCACTCCTGCCTTCAGGGAGTCCCTCAAGACTCTTCTATGGTCCTGAATCCTCCTTCCCTTCCTTCCTCCCTTTCCATCCTTGGGACTTGTCTGTCTGTCCTGCTGTGACCTCATGTTCTGCCTTCTTTTGTTGGACCACAGGGGGCTCAGGCCTTTCTTGAAATCAGGACAGCACCATTCGAGATCAAAGGTTTAAACTTGGACAAGCACTAGCTTGTGGGGACGTGGAGTGGGAGAACCAACCCCCCGAGGGAGACAGACCTGGGTGTGGGGATGACTTCTCCCTCATGCCTGGGTAGCCTGAATTCCATCCCTAGGCTAAGTGAGGCAGCACACCCTTGTAATCCTAGTGCACGAGAGGATCCGGGTCAGACCTAGTGAAAGGCCATTTGCAGCTAGACAGTGAGTTTAAGGCCAGCCTGGGTGACGTGACGAGATAAAACCAGAACCAACCACTTTCCCACGTGGCCACCCCAGGCTTTGGGGTGTGAGTCTATGCTAGAGGGTGGTCAAGGTGTGTTTGCTCCCGAAGGCTCCTCAGCTGAAGGCCCAAAGTCCCCTTTTATTCTGTGACTGCTTTATTTCTGGTGTTTAGATTTTCTTGATTGTTCTCCACTTCACTAATAATTACAATTCACAGGGAGCCTTACACAATGGGCACCGTTCCAAGGGCCTCTCCGGGCAATTCTTGACACTGAGTGCTTTCAGAGAGAAGCAAGTAGGCCAGGCTTTGGAATGGTGTGTTTGCCTGTAAATGTGGAACTGCCATTTTCAAAGCCTCATTGCTCCCCCTAGGTCAGCCAGCACCTCTGCACCTGTTGAAAACACACAGTCTCTGACCTGATGTGGTGGTGGACTCCATGATCCCAGTGCAGGTGAGGCAGGAGGATGGAGAATTTGAAGGCAGCATAGCAAGATCAAGACCTGGTCTCAAAGAGAAAGCCAAAGCACAAAACAAAACAACAGCAATAAAAATGTATTCTCAGGGTGCAGCCTGGACCCTGGAGGAAGAGGCTGGGTGACAGCCAGTTACATGTGCCAGTGTGGCCTTCAGGTGACTTTTGTGTGCATTTGAGGGCACCCTCACATTGATACCCCTGTTTACAGACATGGAGACTAAAACACAGAAATCCTGAGTGTGGTCAGGTCACACTGCCAGGCTCGAACTCAAGGATCGGTTCCTCACCCAGTGGCTGGCTGGATGGAACAGCTGGTAATACCTCATCTACTGAAAAAAAAAAAAGAAAATCCCAGAAAACATTGCAACCTCAAGGACATCTCTTAAAGAAAAAAATAAAAAGTCAAACCAGCAGCTGACCAGAAAATGTGATTGGTGGATTGGGAGAACTCAGCTGGCTGCAGATCTGAGTGTGAAGGCTGGATGCCTACAGAGCCAACAGGCACAAAAAGTAGGGCCCCAGGGTGGGACAGGGACCGCTAGGGACTTTGAGGAACTTGGGGGCGGGGGTGGGGGCTGCTATGTTCTTTCCTGAGGAGATACCTGCCTCTGTCTCAGCTCTACAGAGGTATTACTATCCATGGGGTAATGTAGATCTCTCTCTCTCTCTCTCTCTCTCTCTCTCTCTCTCCTTCCTTCCTCCTTCCCTCCCTCTCTCCCTCCCTCCTTTCTTTCTTTTTTCCTTTCTTTCTTTTTTTCTTTCATCATTTTCCCAAAACAACCAAAAATTTGGATTGTGTGTATGGATTCTCCCAATTTTGAAGAACTCACTATTTTAAATGGTTCCCGTTGCTTTTGAGACCCGGGAAGACTGAGTCTCAGTAGATACTGCAAAGCAAGTCTGGCCAGTGACTGCTCAGGGCCGTCAGGAAACAGTCCCCAGTGTGGGTCTGCTGTGAGCCAGGCTACAAGGGACTTTCACAAAGTCAGCAGAATTACTGGATTTTGTACATTCTGGTTCCTGCCTCGAGACAGATATACAGGGAGAAGGAAGTGGGGGTGGTGGGGAGGAGAGGGAGTGCTAGGAGTAGACACCTAAATTGAGTCCCAGACCCCAGACTCTGGTCACCCGTGTTAGCATGTTCCCAGCCATGCTCAGTGCCGGGCGCCTGGGCACTTCGTACTGCAGTGGCTGCGCGCGCCCTCTCGTGGACAAAGAGGTGCACTGTAGAAAGCCGTGGTCGAGGGAATTCGGGGGCTCCAAGCAGGGCTCAGAGTAGCCCCAGAGCAGGCAGAGTGGCATCCAGAGACAGAAATGAAAGGGTATTTCCTACCCTGAAGCTGAGAACTACTCGGGATAGCAACATTATCAAAAACCGTAACTAAAATAATCATAATAGTATGTAGAACGACAAATAACCATTCAACATCTTAATGCCTGAAGTTCATTTACTGAGCCTTATTTAGTGATCAAAACCACGGAACACTCGGGTAAACACGTGTCTGCATCCCCCTCATCCCCCCTGCCCCAACAAGATTCAACCAGCACAGAATTCTCAAGATTCTTTGTTCTGACACAACTTCAAGCTTAGTGGAAGTTACCAGATCAACAGCTTTTCTGATACATCTCTTAAAAAACCATTGCTACTCTCCACATTGGTCTTATCATTCCTGCTTTCTTTCTCTCTGGACACATGTTGTTATGTTAAATCCGGCTGCGTGAGCACTGAGGCCTATACCTGTAACTAGTTCAGTGGGCAACTCTTAAGAGCAGGGGCATTCTCACACAGTCCAGGGGATTTTACAGAGGCAGGGACATTGACAGGAGTGGAGTGTGGTTATCTGTGTGCAGCCTTAGGCAAATTTCACCAGTTAATTCCAGACAGTGTTCTTGCTGTGACTAAATAGGAAATACTCAGCTGGGTAAAGAGCAGGGACGCCTGTGTTACAGCACCAGGGGCTGGAAAACCCAAGGTCAGGGGGTGTGTGTGTCGTGTCCATGGCGGAAGGAAAAAGGGAGGGGAAGGAGGAGGGAGAGAGAGGGTATGAGAATGAACGAGATTGACCATGAGTGAGTAGGCCAAACTTACACTTTCCTATGTATTATTGATTACTAATGAACTTGGTTCTGGAGGTTTGCAAGAATGGCCCCCACAGGCTCAAATTTGAACACTCTGTCCCCAGTTGGTGGAGCTGTTTGGGAAGGATTAAGGAGGTGTGGCCTTGCTGAAGATGGTGTGTACTGGGGGTGGTGGGCCTGGAGGTTTCGAATGCCTATGCCATTCCCAGTTAGAGCACACTTTCTCTTTCTCTCTCTGCCTCATGCTGTCGTCTCAACATATGAGCGCTCAGCTACTGCCCCAGCGCCATGCCTGCCTGCCTGCTGCCATGCTCCCTGCCATGCTGGTCACGCATTCGCCCTCTGACGCTGTAAGCCAGCCCCCAGTTAAGTGCTTTCTTTTATAAGTTCCCTTTGTCATGGTGTCTCTTCAGAGCAAGAGAAAAGTGACTAAGACATTGTTGGGCACCAACCCCAGAGATACTGAGCCCTCTCCTGAAAGACACGAAGCCTTTCTGACCACTCAGCCTCAGGACCTTAGCAACTCCTAAAGGCGGTGTTTCTGACCCACTCCTGAGACAGAAACACAACCCCGGGACCTGGTCACCTCCCAGCACGGTGGCATTGTAGATGGCGCTCCTGACTCTTGAACAGTCAAGGTCCGGTCAAGCCACGCAGTACTCGGGCTTTGCGGTTCGCTCAGCAGCCCGTTGCTGATATTTCCTGCGGAGTGCCGGAGTGCTGAAGCACCGGCATCTGACCCCTTGGCTCAGAAGTAGCTCCCCCACACACTGTGTCTCCCTCTGAAGGCTTCCTCTCAGCTTCCTCCACATTTCCCACCCGGCAACATGCCTTCAGCGCTCCCCCGCGTAAGCCCTCCACCAACCCTGTCAGGGGGGACTCTAGAGGAGACAGCATTGGCTAGAGGATGTGCCCTGTCTCCAGACTTCAGAGACTCAAGCTCCCCTGCAGGGAACCAAAGCCCCCAACCCCACCACACCCCACCTCCACTGTCCTCCGTGGAAAACTTTTAGATCCAGGCCCTGGACGCAAAGAGGAAGTTACGGGTGGCTGCCCCTGGAGACTGCCCAGGCTAGAGCTCTGGTCAGGGCAGGACAAAACACCAGGAGCTAAGTGGAGTGATACAGCCCAAACCACCAAGTGCCTCGGTGGCGTGCGGTTGGGTGGCTGGAATGGTCGGCGTTATCGGGAGCTCAGCAGACCCGAGTCTATCCCCGGACAGTGCTGACCGGTTCCTGGGACTTGAGTGGGATGCAGAACTGGAGCATGGTCGCCAAGAGCCTGGGAATGGATGTTGAGAAAAGGATAGTCCCTTGGTATCTGCGGGGGTTGGTTCCAGGCCACAGCCCCATTCATCCTCAAATACGCAGATGTTCAAGAGGCTGTTTGATTGTGTGGAAAGTGCACAATCATCTCGGGGTGGTTTGCAGGACCGCCTGAAATGTGAACACGGAAGCAGCAGTCGCGAGGAGGTTGTGTGAACCAAGGGGGCGATGTGGCAGCAAACACTGTGCAGAGTCAGGTGCAGACACATCTTATTCTGAGTACTGACTACGATTTCTCACCCACAGAGGGTGAAGCTGCAGAGGGGGATCCCGGATGAGGAGAGAAGCTGGCAGAGAACACAGAGTGTGCTGAGTCCCTGCAGCAGCGCTGGGCCACCATCCCAGGCCCACTGGGGCACTGAAGCCGGCTACATACTTACCTCTTCCTGTCCTTTGCTCTGTATTCCAGGCTGTGTGGGACATGGCTCTCCGCTGCCTGTGAGCAACAGCTTGGGACAGTTCTCTGGGGGATGGGTTCTGAGGAATTCTGCTCCCATTTGGACAGGCATCTCGGCCTGACTGGCCCCGGGGAAGCTTTAAAGAAAGCTGACAGCTGGAGCCCTAGGAGCCTTAGGGATCCGCTGACACCAGGAGGCACTGTCAGATCCCCAAGACCTGGCCCTCATTGTGTCCCCGTTTTGTGATGTTTCCGTGGAGATGTTTTAGTGTCTGGAACACAGGCTGTCCTTTAGGGTCCTGTGGCTGCAAATTCTAACGTAACAGGCCATGAGCGCACACTCCCTGCCCTGCGGTCTGGTGCAGGAGGCCACAAGTCCCACACTGTCAAACGGTCAGTGCTGTCATGTGTCTGATCTGTGACGGATGGGACTCAGATGAGGGTCACCTACTAACCAGTCAGGATTGGTGAAAGCTTTTGGTCGCTTCTTACGGCCGTGGTGGCAGAGTCCCAACGGCTTTGTGACTTAGAGCATCACAAATTCACCCTCCCATTCTGCAGGTCTTCCCAGATGAGGTGGTCCTCACAGGAACCCCAACGACCCACTTTCTGGCTGCTCTGGGCCTCCAGAGGCCTCCAGTGCAGCATGGTCCGTCACCCTCTTCTCCACCATCACATGGCTCTGTCCTTGGCAGCCGCACAGGCCTCTGCTTCTTGCAAGCCTCCCTCAGTAGCCGAGGCTCCTCCCCCACCTGCAGCCACTGTGTGAAACTCATTTTGTCATAGCACGGAGCATCATTCTTGAGTTCCCAGGGTTAGGATGTGAAAACCTTGGGCGTCGGCATTCTCCAGCCGTGTTAGGGTCCAACTTTTAGCCTCTGGATTATCTGTTGTAATTTCTGTATCAGAGATTTGGGAACTGGGGGGCTCTGGTCCCAGGTCTTTCCCAGGTCTTGAGGTGCAGTCAGAACAGAAGCCAGGGCAGCCTCATCGGAAGGGTGGGTTGCGATGGAGGTTAATCGGAGCCTGCTGTGGTGAGGCCTTTTTTTTCTGCACAGGAGTCTCTGGGTGGGGCTGTTTGAGCTTCCTCACAACATGTGGAGAATTGCTAAGTCAGGATGCCCTCTGACTTCACCTTACCCCTACCCACACACATTAGGGCAGCAGCATGCCCCGTGTCACACAGTCAGCTCCAACTCGGTGTGAGAGCAGAGTGCACAGAGCATGTGTGCCAAGAGAACCTCTGGCCACAGCTGCCTCCAGTAGTTAGATAGAAAAGCAGATATAATGTATATATAGCTATATAGTATCTGCCACTGGTATCTGGGGTGTCTCCCAAAGGCCCACATGTCCACGGCATGGTCCCCAGATTAGGGCTGTTGGAAACCTTAGAAGGTGAGGTGTACTGGGAGGTTTTGGCCACTGAGGGCCAGCCACATGTTCCCCTCCAAGTGCTGCCTCACTCAGGCCCCAAAGCAGCACGGCAGCAAGACGGCTCAGCAGGTAAAGGTGTCTGTTGACAACCTGATGGCCTGAGTCTGAACCCCAGCACCCGCAATGGTAGAAGGAGAGAAGTGCCTTCTGCAGGTTGCCCTCTGATCTCCGTATGTGCATGGTAGCACCCCAGTACACAAAATGTAATAAAACACAAGTGTGAGCCACAGCCATTTTTTTCTTTGTAGTATTACCTTGGGTATCCCTTTCAGTAAGGGGGAGATGACTGTCACTTAGCAACATCCTAGGAATGTACCCCTAAGAGACCTCATGGTGCCCCAGAAGGTCCCTGGGTAAAACACCATCACTGGCTAAAACATCACACGGCTGTTCATCTTAGTACCAGCATGATTCCTGTTGTTTGCAGACATTCAGGAGAAATCTAGGTTGGCAAAGACAGTAGGCACAACCCCACTGATGCCCGACTCATGAAAATCATTGTCAAAATTTGGGGGTGTACTTGTCAGCCTGAACTTATTAAAACTTTTATAAAAATAAATACTGAGAACATTTTTCCTGCTCACTATTCTTTTACTTAATAGAAGTTATAAAACACACATCTACTGTACCCTTTGACAGTTTCAAAATTTATTATTCATTTATCTAATGTGTGTGTGTGTGTGTGTGTCCAAGTGGATACGGAGACACTGTGCATGAATATGGGTGTATGTGCGTGTGTGAGTGTGTGTGTGTGTCCATGTGGGTACCGAGGCACTCGTGTGAAGTCAGAGAACAGCTTGTAGGAGTAGGTTCTTCTCTTTCACTGTTTGGACTCCGGAAATTGACCTCAAGTGGTCAGGCTTGGTAGTAGGTGCTTTTTTTTTTACCCACTGGACCATCTTACTAGCCAGGCACACTGTACCCCAAGAAGTGATTAGACGTGTCTGACTCAGACAGTCCCTTATCCTGTGCACTTGCAGACTCTCTGTAGAGCAGAAGCAAGCATCCTCTCCACTCACGTGTCCACATCCACCCATGGGTACCCACATCCACATGCATTATGTAAGGTAAGGGCACTGCCTCCTTAGACTATCCTGGTCATTGTCATCAAAGCAATGGAACCGACAAAGGCCGGCTAGCCCATAATATTAGAGCACATACAATCAAGACGATAAACACCCTGCTGGGGAAAGAGTGAAAAAATAAACAGAGAGTTCACTGAAGTGCACATGGCTCCTAACACACAAAGGGCTGTCTGTGCTTGAGTCTCTGCAGTACGAAACCCAGATGCCATCGCAGGGGGACGTTGCCATTCTCAGCAGAGAAGGCCACACCTCTCTGCTCGCCGCACACTCTGCAGAGTAACAGCAGCCTTAACTCAGAGCTCGGGATGAAAGTATCTTACTTCCTGACAGCAAAATGCTGCAGTACGGGCCGGGCCGTAACCTAGGGTTTCTTTGGCTTACGCATCCCAATCACAGCCCATTATGAAGGGAAGCCACGGCAGGGAATCCAGGCGAGAACCTGGAAGCAGGAACTGAAGCAGAGGTCATGGAGGGATGCTGCTTATTGGCTTGTTCCCCCCGTGGCTTTGCTCCTTCCTTATACAGCCCAGAACCACCCACCTATGGGTGGCACCACCCTTCCCGGACTGAACCCCCCCACACCAATCATACTGTTTAAAATACCCTCACCGACTTGCCTACAAGGTCGGTCTAATGGAGGCAATCTTTTTTTTTCCCCAATTGAGGTTTCCTCTCCCAGACGATCCTACTTTATTTCTAATTAACAAAACAACTCTACCCAGCATGCCACAATTCCTTCCATACACCACCTGCTTCCTGCGGGGCCAGCTGCATCGATTCCACTTGCCAAAGTCTGCGCCCCTTGACGGGTAATTCCATTTTCACAGAGCTTCCCTCTGATGTTAGGTGATGAGAAGCCCAGCCTCACCCACAGAATGGTAAAGCAACATCAAGGAGAGCAAGGCCACGGCTCTTTCCTCACCCCTGCACAAAGCCAAATGGCAGTTCCTCTTCTGTGAGTTTTCTAAAACAGTGATCCCCATTGGCTTTCATGGACCTTCGGATTCGGGCTCGTGGGCCCCAGTACAGCCTGGGTCTGACCTCCCAGGTGCTCTAGCGACCAATGTCTTCAAAGCCAGTCTGCTCACACCTGTGCTGCACCAACGACGAGGCTGGCCTATTGAGGGTGGCTGAAGAGTCCCCAGCCTGCAAGTCTGGGCCTTTCCTTTACATTCTATTTGCAGATCGAGGATCCTTCTAGCTCTGTGGTATGGTTGTGTTCTCTCCTAGATGGGGCAAGTCTTTGTTCCCCAGAGGTGACCCTTAGAGTTCCACTCTGCTCAAGTGGGGAAGTTCAGTCATGAAGGGTTTTAGACCAGAAAATGTAACTGACACGTTGAAGGGGGGTTTTAGAGATTTTACCAAAGTTCTCACCTGAAAAATTGACTTGATTTGGTCCTGGCATACGGGACCCAAAGCAAACTCCCATGTTTATGATCAATTGAATCTCAACAAAATGCTGCAAAACCATTCTGAAGAACAATATTTTTAGCTGTGGTGGTGCACACCTTTAATCCCAGCACTCAGAGGCGGCGGATCTCAGTGAGTTCGAGGCTAGCTTGGTCTATAAGAGCTAGTTCCAGGACAATTTTTTTTTCCAACAAGAAATGATTCTGGGGCAATTTGGTATCCACACGTGAAAAAAACAAGTGCTGGTGACTATGAAACACCACCAATAAAATTCACTCCGAATACAACCTTAAAAGTATGAAACAAGATGCGCAAATTCTAAGTCAAGGACATGGGCACACGCCTTTGTGTCTGGATCAGGCAAAACTTTGTGTTAGGGCATTAAGGCCTAACAGCTCCATCACCATGCGCCAGCGTGCTTCAGAGACACCGCCTAGGAGAGCAAGGCAAGATGGCTGGAAGAAGAAAATACTGGCAAGTTCATGTGCCTGATGAAGAACTCACATCCAAGACATACAAAGGACTACAAACACCAGCAAAAGGTTAACCCAATTTAAATCCAGAGAAACAATCTATCTAGACCTCCTCTATGAGGTACACTAACGGCCAATAGGCCCATGGAGACCCCTGTGCTCCACATGTTACGGGAATGCAGATGTGATCCACACACCACGTCGAGGAAACCTGGTTTAGTTAAAAAAAAAAAGTGGAAAGGGGGGCTGGAAAGATGGCTCAGGAGTTAAGAGCATTGCCTGCTCTTCCAAATGTCCTGAGTTCAATTCCCGGCAACCTGGCAGTCACATAATGGCTCACAACCATCTGTAATGAGGTCTGGTGCCCTCTACTGGCAACAGAAAGAAGGGGCTGGAGAGATGGCTCAGTGGTTAAGAGCATTGCCTGCTCTTCCAAAGGTCCCGAGTTCGATTCATGGCAAACATAATGGCTCACAACCATCTATAATGAGGTCTAGTGCAGGCATACACACACTGAGCCATAAATGGGCTGAGAAAAAAAATCAGAGAAACATCACCCTTCACAATAGCCACAAATAAAATATCTTGGAGTAAATCTAGCCATGGGGCCATAGTTCAAAACTGTCTTGAACTTGAAATCCACAAAGACATACTTAGTTCTCACTGTATGTGAGGTATACTCTTGCCAGTGCCCACATGGGGGGGTGGGGGCAGAACTGAAGTGAGACAGGAGGAGCTCACTTGTGTGTGTGAAGGAACACTGTTGGACTTGGGGCTGCTGAAGCCCCCTTGGCAGCACTACTATAAACAGTGCTATCTACCATGCATCTTTAGATGCAGCAGGACTGTAACCGGTGCTGCCTACTCTGCATCTTCAGATGCTGGTGGCCTTTCCAGCAGGAACTCTTGATGTATTTATTATCCTTCTCCCAAAACAGCATTCTGAATTGATCAGCATTTCACGGCTGTTAAATTAATAGATTATTAGGTGTTATTTTCCAAATTTCCTAGATAAGAGAGCCCATGGCCAGCATGGCCTCTGGCACAATGGGGTTATTGTTTAACACAGAAAGAAAGAAGATTGCATTGACCAAGCATGGGGTTTGTTTTGAAACATGTGCACTTAGATTCTTGCTCTAAAAGGCATTTGGGATGGTTGATGCCAGTGTGTAGCCCAAGAATAAATAAAGCTTGCATAGAACTGAAGTCTGAAGAAGACTAACATGGTGGGGGGCACGGAGAGATGACTAAACCGTTGGGAGCACTGACTGTTCTTCCAGAGACCTGGTTCAATCCCCAGCACCCATATGAAGCTCACAACTGTCTATAAATCCAGTTCCAGGGGATTTGACACCCTCACACCGATATACATGCAGGCAAAATACCAATGAACGCAAAATAAAAAAAATAATTTATATATTGTAAAAAGAAAAGAAGACCAACAGGGAAAAAGTGGTCTAAGAATCCACATTGTGCTGGGCAGTGGTGGTGCACGCCTTCCATCTCATGAAGCAGAGGCAGGCAGATCTCTGAGTTCCAGGACAGCCTGGGCTACACAGAGAAACCCTGCCTCCCCCCTCCAAAAAGAAGAAGAATCCATGTTGGGATGAAATAAGAGAAGCTCTCCCTGCAAATAGGAAAACTGCAGAATTCGCCACAACACTTGGAGGACTAGACAGCTCAGAGGACCACGGGATCCAACAGCCACTCGCAAAATACAAAAGTATTCTATGCAAATGGGGTAAGTGAGCCAAGAAGGAAGCAAAGACAGTTCCGTTCCCATTGCCTCCCCCAGCAAAGACGCCACGGAGGAAAATGGCAACGGAAGTGTCGGCTTATGCTCCAAGAACTACAGGGAGAAATAAGAGACCTTTCTGAAAAGCATTTTGCAGTCATTATTCAGATAAGGCTTCTGTTGCAGACCGCTAAATTCAGTCAAGCCCCCACACGCACGCAAACACCCATGCGGTGACCAGGGAAGGAGAAATAGACTCAGAGGCAGCAAACCACCGAGGAGGAAGAGAGAACTCCGGAAACACCAGCCCTGTGGACACAGCAACCTGAGGCTTCTGGCCTCCAGAACTGGAGAGGACAAAGTTTATGGCACTTAGCTGCCACTGCTCTTGTGAAGCCAACATCCCTGAATCCTCCCCATAAATAAGGACACACTCCTAGTAAAATGCTGGGGATCTTTGGTGAAATGTGGCAAGCTGATCTACAGTTTCTATGGAAACTCAAGAGACTTCAATCAGTCCAAAATAATCTTGAAAAGGAACAACGTTGGAATACTTGTTCTTCCTGATTGAAATATATTGTTCTACCACAGTCAGGACAATGTGACACTCTGATGGAGGAAGGTCATTGGTTAATGAAATAAAGAAGCTGCTTGCCCTGATAGGTTAAAACATAGGTGGGAGGAGTAAACAGAACAGAATGCTGGGAGGAAGAGGAAGTGAGGTCAGATTCGACAGCTCTCCTCTCGGGGGCAGACGCCTCAGAGAGACATGATGCTCCACTCTTGCGGGCAGAGGCGAGAGCTCTGCTCTCTGAGGCACATGCGATGACGTTCCGACCCAGGATGGACGTAGGCTAGAATCTCCCTGGTAAGCCACCTTGTGGGCTACAGCAGATTATTAGAGATGGGCTAGTCCAGGTGCGAGAGTTAGCCTAGATAGAGAGGCTAGATAGAAATGGGCCAAGCAGTGCTTAAAAGAATACAGTTTCCGTGTAATTATTTCGGGGCATAAGCTAGCCAGGCAGCCGGGGTGTGGCCGGGGTGCTGGGGACGCAGCCCCGCCGCTCATTTTACTACAACACTCATAAGGACAAAAAGACAGATCAAACAGGGTCAGGCATAAGACTCCAAAAACAAGCCCTTACGTCTAGCCAGCTAAATGAGCAGAATAATCTTTACCACAAATAGTGTTAGGATAATGACTATCCACATGCTAAAGAATGGAACTGGGCCCTCACCTCAAGTCATATATGAAGACTAATTCAAAATGGAGCAAAGGCAAAGAACCCTGGGGTATGGGGCTGGACAAGGGGCTAAAGGAATAAAAATCTGTGCATACATAAGTGTGCATACATGTGTGTGTTTGTGACTCTGGATTAGGCTGCAGCAAAAGTATAAGCAACAAAATAAAAAGAGATGATAGGGACACCACTTAGAAAACAAGCCAAAAGTCAGGCAGTGGTGGTGCACACCTTTAACCCTAGCACTCTGGAGGAAGAGGCAGGTGGATCTCTGTGAATTCAAGGCCAGCCTGGTTTACAGAGCAAAGTCCAGGAAATCCAAGGCTACACAGAAACCCTGTCTTGAAAAATAAAAAAAAGAAAAGAAGAAAGAGAGAGAAAGAGAGAGAGAGAGGAAAAGAAGGAAGGGAGAAAGGGAAGGAAGAAAGACAGACAACTTTTGTTCATCAAAGGACAATACCAGGAATCCAAAAAAATAATCTGAAGTATCCAGGCATGATCATGTAGGCCTGTAATTCCAGCACTTGGGAAGTGGAGGCAGGAAGATCAAGAGTTCAAGGTCAACCTCTGCTACGTGGGTATTGAGATCAAGGCCAACCTGGTCTACATAGGACACAGACACAAACACAGACACACACAGACAAAGCCCATTAAAAAAAATAACTATAAGGGAATCCAAAGAACAAGAGAAAATTTTTACAAAGCCGGAACCGGATGAGTCTGGTCTCTAGAATGTAGGGAGGTGGCCTGCTGACTTCCGTGCCTTAGGCTGTCTCAACTGAGTCACGAATCCTGATTGGAATGGACCAGAATCTTGAAATAGTATACTGGTGAGTCTCCCAAACATTAATGGAAAAGATTCCACTCTTTCTCCAGACTGGTTAAAAAAAAATGTTAGTTACAAAGCCAAAAGAAAATAGTCTTTCATGGGAGTGTCCCTTATTATTCCCTTTGAAAGAGTGGCCAGTGATGAGCCTTGTGCCTAGGCCCTAGCACCACCTGGTCAGGAGAAATAGGGCCCTTGGGAGGTATGAATGGGTCCCAGCTCTGGGGCAAAGCCACCAGGAATTTTTCCACTGAGTGTTGAGAGGAAAACTTCTAGGTGGGGCTCTTTAATGAAAGGCAAAAGCAATTTGGGAAAAACAAGATCTGGCTACAGAGTACAAAAATTATTTTTATGGAGAATGCTGGCCATCCCCTAAAACACTGCCAAGGCCAAAAATCTGTCTGGACCCTCCAGAAGCCCGGCAGGCACTAACGTGACCCTGCTGCCCCTTGGGTGATGGGGATCGATGGATGGGGTGTTCCAGTTTCAGTGGAAGACTCGCGGGCCTTGCGGTCCCTGCCAATAGAACTGGTGTCCCGTAACGGGTTTGTTTCCAGAAGGGAGACTGAGGTCTCTGCCTCTTGGAGTCCCATCACGGCACATCTGACTATGAGCCCCCCCTCCATACACAGGCACGCATGCATGTAAGGCTGCAAGGACATCTCAGTCTGGGTTCCTGTGTTCTTAGGCCAGTTGTTGATGCACAGGCCCAAGAGAAAGATGCTTACTGAGGTCACATGCCCTATGCACATATTCAAACCAGACAGAAAAGATCCTCTGGTGGCCGACTGCATTTCCAGAACCGTACTGAGCATAGATCTCTAGAGAGGTGCTTCTGACAGTCATGGTCTCCCAAGCGACCACTATTAGTTGTCCATGGCACCCTCTTCTCCCTTAGCCTTAGTGTGTGTGTGTGTGTGGGGGGAGCTCTTCACTGAGCTCTCTGCGGGCTCCCTGCCCTTTACACAGAGAGACTCAAGCGTGAAAGCAACTTCCAGCTTCGCAGTCAGACAGTCCCGGCTGCAATCTAGATTTTCTACTTGTTTGTATTTGGCTTTGGACAGTTCAGTGTAGACTATGCCCACCAGGTTTCTCTAACTGCAAGCCAAGGTGACATTGTGTACACAGGATACCCCCAAAGCAGCAGACTGTGAACCGCGGCGAGTGGAGATGAGTATGCCCCTTATGTGACAGGGACCATGGTTTTTAAATGCTAAACTGTGCTGTGGGAATTCGGACCCATAGCCAAGCCAGTCGCATGCGGTGGTCTTGGCACGATGGCATGGTCTTCTCTGGAGATGCCTGATCTGCTAGGGGCCACGGCTTGGAGTTCCCCTTCACCCTTTGGGAACAGGCGGAGAGCTGGTCCCCCAGCTGGAACAGCGGAGCAGCTGGTGACAAGACCCGGATTCCCCATTCTGTCTTGTAATCATCGAACACAGATTTATAGTAATAAAAGATAACACAGTCCCCAGGCTTCCTTCATTTAAAACTGCTCACATTCCTACTGTTTTTAAAACTCCAATATCTCCAGAGCTCACACTGTGGTTTTTAGGTAAAGCCTACTTTCCCAGGAATCCAAGCATGGTGATTTACCACTGGTTGTCTTTGGGCTGTGAGTTTCCCTTGGATTCAACAATGTAGTGGAGGACACCTGTAACCAGAGGGCTCAGGAGACAAAGGCCAGAGGGATATAAATTCTGCACCAACCTGGAGCCTACTTCAAAAACTTAATATATCTGAAAAATTTATTTATTCATGTCCCGTGGAACTTTTTTCTTTTTGTCCTGTGGAACTTACACCAATAGCTTGGCGCAGGAATCTGGCTGCGTCCCCTTCTCCCAAGTCATCTCTCAAGTCACCTCCTCTCTCACTCAGAAAGTATTAGTCTTCTTTTAAATTTCCCCAAACCCAGAGAGACTTCAGTCCTGTTTAATAAATCCCAGATGCAGCTGAGTCATCGGTTTAGTTGCTGTTGCTTCTCTGCACCACTAGGTGGCAATGTTGAACATCAGGCAGCGCACAGCCCTGAAGACATAGTAGCCATCTGCTTCGATCAAGCTCCTGCTGCTCTGAGCTTGTCTGCAGTCTCTTGGGGTCCTGCGTATGAGCT
Organism: Microtus ochrogaster; assembly: GCF_000317375.1. Classification (NCBI taxonomy): domain Eukaryota; kingdom Metazoa; phylum Chordata; class Mammalia; order Rodentia; family Cricetidae; genus Microtus; species Microtus ochrogaster. Next base: position 958,355 of record NC_022014.1, read on the forward strand.
CTGAAAAGTTCCTTGGATTTGTGTTTAGTGACCCTATCTGGGCAGCTTCTAGCCTCAGCTATGCAGTTGAACACGAATTCTTCATACCTTGGCTCCTGTTTGACTTCGCAAGTGTAATGACTGACTGAAGGTTTGGGTTTCTTTAAAATTCCTATGTTGTGATTATCTGAAAACAGCTCTATGGAAGGAACCAGTGGTGGGAGGCCACAGGGTGGAGTGGCCGTCCCCTCACCCAGGGACAGAAATCTGTCATCTCCATGTGTACACACTGCTGAGTGACTGTTTACCGGTCAAGCGATTTCTCCCCAGACTCTGACCATCTTGGTTCCCTGAACTTGGACTTCACAGTTTTCATGTGTCTTTGTCACTTTTCTGCTGCTGACCTAAAAGACCCTGATGAGAGTTACTTAAGGAAGAAAGGATTTGGGGGCTTATAGTTCCAGAGAGTTACCATCTATCACAGCAGGAAAGACACCGCAGCAGGAAGGCAAGATGGCGGCTGAAGCAGGAAGCTGACTGGTCACATTGTATCCACACTCAGGAAGCAGAGAGTGAGCAGGAATGGGGCTCACGATAAAGCCTCAAGACCCTCCCACAGTGACTTCCTTCCTCCAATGAGGCTCCACTTCCTAAAGGTTCCTCATTTGACCCAAGTAGTGCCATTACCAAGTGTTCAGACACATGTGCCTATGGGGGACATTTCACATTCAAACCACATTGTGACACTGAAAAAATTAAATCATGGTCTTTTAAGCCATGCTGCCTATAATCATCTGCTATGGTGACCAGGTTAAATTCTTCTGGCGCTCTGTGTCCAATCCTTCCTCATTCTTTGATCAGGACCAGCATGGCCCTGCTTGGGCTGGGATCTAAGGTCCTCATTGCATCTGGGGACAGAGTGCAGGCTTTGGGTGGGTGCGTGCAGAGCCGGTCCCTCCAACATGTGCTTGTGTAGCCTGGGCAGGGTCCTTTGGCTAGGTCTGGTCAGTATTGTCTGGATTCTGGCAGCAGCATTGCCCCCACTATGAGCCCCAGCCCTGCGCTCATGCTCTTGGTGCCTCTCGGTGCCTCTCTGCCCTTCCCTGGAAAACAGGTCTCGCCTGGCAGGAATGGTGTAAGTCACATGATCGAGCCACACAAAGGGCCCAGAACAACGCATGGCAGATGGTCTGATGAACTCGGCTCCCCTAAGCATCCATACACCGTCCCCTCACCCAGGGACAGACTAAGAAGCCAGGACGGCACTGTGCTCTATGCCATGAACATAGAAAGATGTCCCTTCAGAAGACCATGCCTGGTTCTGGCTGGCAGCTCATACCTGCCTTTCTCCACGAAGACCCCTCACAGCCCCTCTCTCTTCGCTGGCTACCACTTCCTGTCTAGTTCCACTACCACTTCCTGTCTAGTTCCACTACCACTTCCTGTCTAGTTCCACTACCACTTCCTGTCTAGTTCCACTACCACTTCCTGTCTAGTTCCACT
>NC_022014.1:959936-966440 GCF_000317375.1 Microtus ochrogaster
ACTGCCACTTCCTGTCTAGTTCCACTGCCACTTCCTGTCTAGTTCCACTACCACTTCCTGTCTAGTTCCACTACCACTTCCTGTCTAGTTCCACTCTCTTCGCTTCCCTCTGGGGCACCTGCCTGGTCTTGTCCCTGTCACCATCTAGTCACCTGCCTTTCACATGTGCACGGGATTCTGGGGTTCTCCTTCCATCCCGATCAGAAATAAGCAGATTCCTTTGGAAGCCCCCAGTGGGGCCATCTCTCTTTTATGGTGGAAGTGCTTTTGTTACATTATGGGGCTTTGAGTGTGTGCCCCAACAGAAGTGAAGCATCTATAGGTGGTGGTGACTCCTAGTAAGTGGCCTCAGGACCTGTATCACAGAGCACAGTGAGCATGAATTGGGGGAATAAATAAGGGTGCTGCCTTTGGTCTCTGCTGGGTCCCTTGGGCAGGCCAGAAGCCCTTCTTCCATCCTCAGGGTGGGCAGCTACCAGGCTGCCTTGCACCCACCTGGGCTCTGAGCGCCCTCCTGGGAGTGGCTTCTTCTAGATCCTACTGGTCATTCCAGGTTTCATTCCCAGCACCCACATGGCCACTCACAACCATCTGTAACTCCAGTTCCAGGGCATCAGCATGGCCGCTCACACCCATCTGTAACTCCAGTTCCAGGGCATCAGTGTGGCCGCTCACAACCATCTGTAACTCCAGTTCCGGGGCATCAGCACTCTCTTTTCTGGCCTCATCAGGTGCCAAACACACGCAGTTGAAACGTCCATACACGTAAAGTAAAAATAAATAAACCTATGACACAATAAGCCCACCATACAGCACTAATTTTATGAATATCTTAAAAATGAGGGTAAGGTGATGGGGGCAGGGGAGGTTCCGGGGCTTGTTCCAAGCAGTTGGGGTGACTTTCCAGCAGGCTGCAGGGATGAAAGCTAAGGAGACCAAGCTTGGCCTCCGATTTCAGCTGTGGATCCTGCCTCTCTGCTAAGGGGGTTGATGATGTCATCTCTGGGGGGAGTCCCTTCTCAGGATGCCTCTTGAATTTGAGGGGGCATGTGAGATGCCCAGGTATCGCAGGGTCAACCTTGCCTTAGGGTGAAGGGCTCAGCCTGTAGAGGTCAGGGCTGCGAGGGAAGAGCTGAACCCCAGGTAGGGTGATGACTGGCAAGATCCAGGAGGCCTGCACACCTTCTGGATTCAGTATCCATGTGACTCCCTGTCTGGCTGAGGGTCTTCTGTGGACACTCTGTCCCTGAGTTCTGTTGTTTCCTTCAAACCAACTTGGCACCCTCCAACTGTCCTCTGGCTCGGCCATCCCTCCAGGGAGGGATACCAGGGGGTGGTGTCCAAGTGAGGTCACTTCCTTGGACCTGTTTATAGAGGGACACAGATGACACTGGCTCCTCACTGGGCCTGGGTGGCAGCTCCACAAAGACACCTTTCAAGTCGTTCATCTGGAAAGCCGGGGACATCGTATAAAATGATGGCAAATGAGGTCAGACCAAGGCCTGGCTCTGCTGAGCACGGGGACAGCCACCTGATCTCACTGTGGCCCAAACTCGGGGAGCTGCCTAGGCATCTGGTCCACCTGCTCCATGGCAGGAGGAAGCAGAGGGATGCAGCACTCACCTGAGGCTGCTCAGCTCTCCTCGGGAGCTGTGACATCAAGCACTGATCTCCGATGGCAAACGCTGTGTCCTTTACTTTGGCTATCTTGCTTCCTGTAGCAAAATGAATACCAATAGCTCCTGCTTACAGTTTGTAACCCTCAAATACATCCACTTTATAGATGAGTCTGAGGCTCAGACAGGACCTTTCTGTGGTAGGAGCTGATAGAGCTGGCACTCATTACCCATTGTTTCAACCTGGTCACGAGGCTATGGAGCTGCTCCTGAGGGCACCAGAGCCTTGCTGACTGCTTCTGCCACTTCTGCATGGTGAGGCCTGGCTCCACCCAGGCTGGGGGACTCAGCTGTAGTTGAAAGTTTCTATCCTGCCCAGGCTTATATAATTATAAACTGTTTGACCTATAAGCTCAGGCTTATTATTGACTATCTATTACTATTGTAACTTAAATTAACCCATAATTCTTATTTTTGTTTAGCCATGTGGCTTGGTACCTTTTATCAACGAGGCATTCTTATCTTGCTTCCTCTGCATCTGGCTGGTGACTGCATCTCTGCCTTTCCTCTTCCCAGAATTCTCCTGGTCTGTCTGGTTACCCTGCCTATACTTCCTGCCTGGCTACTGGCCAATCGGTGTTTTATTAAACCAATTCGAGTGACAAATCTTTACAGTGTACAAAAGCATTATCGCTCAGCACTCAACAGTCTCTGCAACAGCTACTGTTTGATGACTGGATGCTTAGCTGTCATTCAGCAGTCATGGCCGCTCCACTTTCTGTAGGCTGAGTGTCCACTGCTCATCCCATGAGTCAGGAACAGAGGCTCGAGAGGAAAAAGGTCACCTGACATCTGTAAATGCCCCCTGGGGTATAAGCTGGGGGCAGGAGTTCTTCATAGGTCACAGTCAGCCTATACCTCTTGTGGCATTGCCAGTGAAGAGGTACCCTCCACTCTACCTGCTGCATCAGGTAAGCCCACCTCTGGGGCACGTCTGGGTGGTTATTGCCCTTATATCCAGCTCTGACGTCTGTCCTTCACATCTCCCCTTCCCCAGGATTCAGACCTGGCTTCCTGAGGGAGACATGTTTCTTGACCTAGGCTCCCAGGGCCTCCTGCCACTGCCAGCCTAGCCAGGAAACTTTGTAAAACGGGAGCTGTGACTGACCTGGCCTTTGGGATGTTGGGACCGTCCAATGGGTCACCGAAGATGCCCACTGCTCCTGTGTAGCTATGACAAACAGAGGAGTTGAAGAAGCCTAACGAAGAGCATGTAGCAGTGCTGGCCCTGGCAGCACAGATGCAGAGGCTGCCTCCCTCAGGGATGGGGAGGTGTCGGTGGATCCTGTGGCCTGTGTTTCATCTATGCCTGCTCTGTCCTATCCTGCCCCACTCCACCCCACCTGCTGCGCCTCTCCTACCCTATCTGCTGCCTGTGCTCTCTCTGTGTCTATTCTAGTCTGCTCCACTCAACCCTGTTCGATCCTTGCATGCCCACTCACCCACCCCCACCTGGCCCAGCCCACTCTGCCCCTGTTCCTTCCCCCCCTAGAGGAATACTAGCCCCAGCTCACAGGTTCAGGTTGAGCGTTGACTCTGTACCCCGTGACCCCACTGCTCACTGCTAGGTAGATAGGCATGAGTCCTATCAGTGCCCCTCAAAACCACCTTCATGACAGCCAGTGGGTATCACATACCTCAGGCCTGTATAGATGTGGTCCTATCTAGCTGACTCTCTACCTCTGCTGGATCCTGCCATTATACCCCCACTTTCCTGTGGGAGAGTCCTGGAGGTGATATGGGATTCCTTCTGTATGCTGTGGATATGCTTTAATGATGCTTTCAATCAATGGCTTAACAGAGTAAAGCCAGGAGGAAAATCCAAACAGAGATGGAGAGAGAGAGAGAGCAGGCAGAGTCGAAGAGACACCATGTGGCTGCAGGAGGAGACAAACAGCCCGGAACCTTACCCCAAAACCACAAGCCTCACAGTAAAATATAAAATAATAGGAATGGGTTAATTTAAGATGTAAGAGTTAGTTAATAAGAAGCCTGAGCTAATAGGCCAAGCAGTGTTTTAACTGATATAGTTTCTTTTTTTTTTCTTTTCTTTTCTTTTTTTTTTGGATTTTTCGAGACAGGGTTTCTCCGTAGCTTTTTGGTTCCTGTCCTGGAACTAGCTCTTGTAGACCAGGCTGGCTACTAGAGGGAGACATGTTTCCATTCAGGGCCTGGTGCCCTTTCTCGAATACTCACATGGTTTGAGTAGGCCTAGAGCTGACTGTTGTCAGGAGAGGTCCCCCCTTCCCCTCTGCTACTCAGAAGGCACACACAGAGAAGAGGGGTGCCCTGCCGCCTTCAGAGGCTCTCACCGCATGCCTCCCTCCTCTCTTGTGGTGCCCAGCTGGACATGCCACCGCTTAGTGTGGCTGCAGGCTGGGACAGCCATGTGCTGCCTCTTCTGCCACCTCCTAGCGGGATGGGGAGGCCTTGAATCTTATGGAGTGGTGAGTTCTAAGACTCAGGCTTGGGCACAGAGGAAGGAGCCAGCTGGCTTCTGAAGCTGGCTGTGGTTAGGCCACAAGGACCCAGAACTGGCCTGGGCAAACAGCACCCTGTGTGGTCCAGCCTGTCTCCTAGAGCTGTCAGGCTCTATGAATAAAGGGGCCATATTCCCAGTGTCAACTGTGCACACATCTTCCTGGGGACATGTGGAGAGGCAGGGGCAAAGGGCAGAGAGGTAGTTCTGAGTCCTCTGTGTCAAAGAACTCATTTTTACAACAAACCACGTGTTCCCGGCATAGACTTAACAAGGTAACTCGGGGTGGCATTGCACAATGCTCCCTTCATGGGGATTTCACCCAATAACACTCCCGTGTTTTTAACGCCTCCCCCCCCAAACATTTATGGAGAGATCTGTGCTTAGAATGGAAACCAGAAAAACCTTATTAATAACTTTGGGGCTATAAATACATTTCTGTAAGCTTCACAGACCATGAGAACAGCTTCATGGGCATTTACCAAGTTTGCTAGGCAAGTTTACAATGGTCTAAGCTGCCGTGGGGAATGAGTCCCAGGCAAGATCAGACATGGGCAGTTGGGAAAAGAGCACATGGGATGGGGTAGGGTACAAGAAAGACAGTATGGAATGGAACCCAGGTCGGTGTGGCCCCCAGCTCGCTCTGGCTCTCCTGGACCACTGTCCAGGTGACCAGCTGTGCTAAGGCAGGGGCCGTCACCTGCTTTCGCTGTCTTCTACACTGTCAACGCTTGTGGGTCAGCACCTGCTCAGAGGGAGCTCAGTTCATGCATGACCTTCGAGAACAGATTGAAGGTTTTCAGCGTACATTTCACACTGCGTACATTCTGAGATGTGTCCTGGGTGATTTGTTTTTGTGCTAAAAATTAGCCATGCTTTTCAAAATGTGAGATGCACACAGCAGGGAATACTACTCAGCCTTCGAAAAGAAGGGCCTATGACAGAAGGGGAAGACAGGCTTCTAGTTTTCAGCTATGCCCTGGTCACCGCTCATGGCAAACACATGGCCAGTTTACACTTCTTTGTTCCCATTCGGGCAGATGAGAGCACTGATGTGACCCAGGTTTGGAATGAGTTAACCCCAGAGGACAGACATGGACGAACAAGTTAAGTATCAGAGACAGAGTAACCACTGGTGTGGGGAAGACAAGCCTTGGCTGCACATCCCTGCTCCTCAATCAGTTATGAACAAAGTCCTTCACCTGGCCAGCCTTCATTTCTTCACAGAACGGAGACTATCCTTCCAGAATTGGGAAAATCACATAAAGCCATGCACTAAACAGGGCCTGACTCTTGGTTCCTTTACTTCTTCTTGGGAAGACTGCTAAGTAGAAGTCTCCTGGTGAAAAGCTGTCTTAGGAAGGAGGGTCAGCTCCTTAAGAGAGAACTCACACGATTACTAACACATGACCTTGGAGCCCAGTCCTGAAGATACTACCTTAGATAGGTGACTGACAACTGGCAATTTACCGTGTCAACACTCCTGGCCTGTCCTAAGTATCCCCAGGACACAGGGTGGGCAGCCACATCCTCACCTAAACAGCCTTCAACACAAACCTCCTGACCTTTCTGGTCCACAGGGGCCTGTGGCAGCTCCAGGTAATGCTGAGCTTCCTGAGCCAACTCAGTATCAAAGGACCACTTGGGAGCTGAGCTACATGCAGGCACGGCTAAGCTAAGAGGTCCAAAGGCGGTCCTTGCAAGGGACTACGAGGGAATTCAGAGACACGCATCATCACCGCCCAGGTGGTGTTGGAACAGTCACGTGAGTCGTGTGGTCACGTCACCAGCCTTGGAGAGGCTTCCTACAGTGGCACCGATTGGTATACCCGAGGCTGCACATGTGGGGATGGCCACCTTTTGGAAACAGTGTGTCCACGTACTGCTGGGATGCATCTGGTGTCTCCAGCTCACAGGGCTGCTAACACAGCACACAAGAACTTGCCGAGCTCTGAGTTAGTAGAGGATGAGACATAGTGACAAAAGCAAGGCTAAACCTCTAGAAGCCACAAATGTGACTGAGCACCTGGAGTTCACACAATTGGCTCTAGATGGTAAGTTGGATCAGTGCCAAGCTAGGGATTAGAAACATACCAGGAACTAAGGTCTCCAGTAGCAAGCTGATTATGGTTCACACAAGGGAGCTTCAGAACCACTCTGCTGGCCCTAATCAGGGCCCTTCCCAGTAGCTGATCATATCCTAGATGTCAGCCCCATGCTCCACACAGCTCTCGCAGTGGCTTTTCCAGAGAAGCCGGACTCACTTAAGACCACCGACAAATCACATCTTGCAGAGAAATGAATACAGGAGTTGGGGGCAAACATGATCAAACTACATTGTGGAACATT
>NC_022014.1:966555-974141 GCF_000317375.1 Microtus ochrogaster
TTGTAGACCAGGCTGGTCTCGAACTCACAGAGATCCGCCTGCCTCTGCCTCCCGAGTGCTGGGATTAAAGGCGTGCGCCACCATCGCCCGGCTATTGTGGAACATTCTTAAAGGAATAACTAAAATATCAAAAAGCAAAACAGAATGTTTACAGCAAGGTGTTTAATAGGTGAAGCAGTTTTGGTGGGCTAACCTTCCTTGGGGGAAGAACTGTCCTACTTCTTGGACTGTGATTTCCTCAAAGGTCCTGTGTGATAAACCCAATCAATACCCAAAGCTTAAGGATGCAGGGGTTTGCCCAGATCTGGTTGGCAACCAATCAGCTAAGGCAGTACTCTTCCTCGCCTGAGTCTTACAGGGTTGTCGTGACTACACCACCCCCTTAATCAAATGTCCATCTTCTAAGAGCACAAGTCTCTCTAACATGACAAAGCCCTGCTTCCCTCCACTCTGCCTGAGTCTTAATGGGAAAATGTGCAGGCAAAAGAACTGTGGAGGCCCTGAGCTCAAGGCAGACAACTGTGAAAGCCTGCACTTCTGGGCATCTGGTCGGGTCTTCTTCAGTCATGGGAAAAGAGAGATCACAGATTGAAACCTGCCTGCTTAAAACACACACAAAACTGAGTAGGCTTTCCCCTGAGCTGGTCTGTCATGCCATCTTTCCTTAGGTGGGACAGCTGTGCAGCCTTAGGATGTAAGGACCGTCTAGGAGAGACACTTCTCTGCACGTGCAGGAAGGTAGGGTCAAGGACTGTGTTCTGTGCCCAGCTGTTGAGAACTTTGGTTCCTGTCCTGACAAGGCCAGCAACCTGTTCCATGGAGATGGCACCACATCCAGGAGGGGGAAGTATATCACACCTCTGCGGTCACTTCCACCTGTGCTGAGGGTGGAGCCAGTTTTTTTTTTTTTTTAAGATTTATTTATTATGTATACGTGCATGCCTGCATGCTAGAAGAGGGCACCAGATCTCATTTAGATGGCTGTGAGCCACCATGTGATTGCTGGGAATTGAACTCAGGACCTCTGGAAGAACAGCCAGTGCTCTTAATCTCTGAGCCATCTTTCCAGCCCCAGACAGTTTGTTTTTAACACAAGCACAGGTGCTGCAAAAATCTTGTTGAGCTCTTGACAGGAAACAAAGTCCTCCCTGAGGGATTTGTGGAAAGGTGGAAGGGAAACATTTCTTCTAAGGAAGAAACAATCAGCTGGATTGAATTTTGTTAGATCCGAGCTGGGCACGTTGCTCAGATGTAGAACATGCACTTAGCAGGTGCAAAGACACCGGGTTCGTCTACCCCCAGCACCATAAAACCTCCAAACCCAACAGGTTAGATCAACAGTATCAACAGTGTACTCAACTAAGAACAAGGACTCTTAGTTTGAAGCAATCTTTGCTACATCCAAGGCCAAGCATCACCTGGGAGCTTGTGAGATACAAACTTCTAGGGCAGTAAATAAACCTGTTTACCAAGCCTGGTGACCTGAATTCAATCACTGGGACCCACGGGGTAGGAAAGAACCAATATCCACAAGCTGACCTCTGACCTTCACACATGCAACCTGTCCCCTTCTCATCCCACCCCAGGCCAGGCCAATAACACCCAGATCCCATGGCCCACCCTGAGATACTCAGGGGCACTGGTACTCATCCAAGCTTGGGATGAGCTGGAACACTCAACCAGACACTGTCTGTCCCTGACCAGCTGCAACACCCAGCCCGAGTCAGGATGCTTTTTAAGTTCCAGCCAGCAACCCTTCATTCCCATCAAGTCACGTGTTGTACAGAGAAGGCAGGCAGGCAAAGGGGAGTCACCTCCACAGACAGAGGCGCTAAGATTCTGTTGAGGCTTTAGGGAAAGACCAAATGACTTTATTGCAAAAACGTCTGCTATTTATTACTAACGGTTCTTCTGAAAACACAAACACAAGAACTGAATACCACATCCAGAGTGACTCGCCCTGTGGCTAGGGAGAGGCCAGGACTGAGGCTGTGGGGCTTCCCTGGCTCACTCCAGGGCTCCAAGTTACCTCTGTTAAGAGAAAGGAAACCACTAAAATCCCCAAGTACAGGAAGTACAGGAAGGTCACAATAACCTTAGGGCTACTGACCCTAACTGCAGCACGTCCCAGCCTATAACTCTAGCAAAGCTATCAAAACCCACTGTCAAAGAGCTGTTCCCAGGGCCCTTTGCTGTCCTGACCGGCTAGCCCCAGCCTGGCTTCTGCATACTGCAGAGCACAAGCATTAACATCCACATGCAGTGTCCAGGTTCAAGTATAAAGGTCTGATCAGGACAGCCCGAGTCACGTAGTGCTTAAACCTCTGTAGTGTCTATACCGGGGTCAGACCCCTGGACAGGCTGGCCAAAGGTGGCACAATTCATGAGGAAGTATGAATAACGTCCCACCACCAAACTTGCTGTCCATCCAATATGGACAACACCCGAGTCAAGGTCAAAATCTTGACATCAGTAGTGACATCGGCGGCGACTATTATATCAGTATGAAACTGGAATCTGTTTCATTTCTTCATTAAATGGAGTCTTCCAAAGGTATCAGGTATATCCTTTAAAAAAAAGAGAGAGATAATCATGTCAAAATGCTACTTTGATAAGGCTCCATATTTTCCTAAAAGAATTTACAATGAAACAATTTAAAATAAATGTTTTACTCTCCAGGACGAATTAAGGATCTCTCCCAAGAAGCACAAGAAGACAGTCCTTCAACTGCCCATGGTCAAAGGCCTAGGTCAACGCCTCCCTACCCAGTTTGTTAGCACCAGTATCTTAACTGACTCACTAGCAGCAGAACAAGGGACCAGAACCCCCCAGGGTGTGACCAAGGCAGGCAAGGTCTACTGCTCATCCAGTGGCTCCCCAAACCAGGCACAGCATTCACCTGTGTCTCTAGCTATTTTAAAGTTTAGATTAGATCCTAAACCTGAGGCAAAGAGAACAGATCTGCATGGCAATCATAGCGGCTACACGGGAACACAGAGCTCACGGCGAGTGTCTCACTTGAGACTGCACTTGGGGATGGTGCTTGATTTTATGAAAATCACACTATCAGCCGGGGAGAGCCACTTGTAAGCAATCTCAGAGAAGATAACCTCTACATAAGTCCCCTGTGCAAACCAGTTGCCACAAAGATTTCTGATGAGGTTTCCTTGGTGACCTGGATGCTCGGCTTTAGCAGCACAGAGCACACCTGCCAATGGGAGCGTGCTGGTGCTGCGTTCACTGAGATGGCTCACGGGGTGAGCTCTACTTCCAGCACTCTCTTCTGAACAGGTGAAACACGTCTAAGTACAGCTTACCCTGCTTCTAACCATCTCACACACTGACCAGCAAGAAAAGAGAGATAGGTTACTAAACCTTAGGAGGTATCTTGGGATGGCGCTGGAGGATCCTGGCTTTCAGGTTCTGGAGGAGGAGCTGGCACAGGTTCTTTTTTCTGGGCTGCCAGGAACTCGTGGATTGCTCGCTCTATCTGTGGCCTGAAGATGTGATTTAGTTTGGGGTCCACCACCTGAGAAATGATCCTGTCCACTCCTGCTTCCAACATGCCTGACCTGTGGAAACAAACAAACTACTGTTATTTGGTTCTCAAGAGTTCTCCTCTGCACCAGTAAGCCCCAAGTCCCATCCAAGAGCCCAGCAAACATACATTTTCCCCGGTCTAGACCACTGGCCTTTCATTTGAGGGGGTTCACAGCTGCCTGCCAACCACCATTCCTAATGCAGTCTCAACTTTGTACAGAGGAACCAGACAACATTCAACAGACTGCTCCAAAGGCCAACACACATGTGACTAACCGCACGAGTGTGGTCACAGGTGTAGGGTGAAATTGCATTCATAGTGTCAAAGGCAGCAAGCCTTGTGCCTCAGCTTTCCTCAGCATTTATTCTTAGCAGCGAGAACAGAAGTGGCTTCCAGCAACACAAAGCAGGTGAGGTGTCTGTGATGACTGGTGAGACACAAAGACCGGGCATGCAATGTGCAGAACCGAACTCACCTTGAGAAAGGGAGCAGCACTGTGCAGACTAAGAGACAAAACAGGCAGCTGTAGAGGCCACACTCCCCTAGTGCACAGAGAGCCAGCCTTACGTGGGTTTTAATTTTCTTCACTGATAAGATTCTGGTTTCAGTGGTCATAAGCCACACAATGAGTACTATAGCGCTTGTTAGCAAAATCCTTTTCTACTTTTAAAACCTTTTAAATTTCAAAATCACTGTATAGTCCCAAGAAGTTGCAAGGAAATATACGAGGAGGCTCATGCATCCTTAGCCTGCCACCTCTAGTGTTAGCACCTTGTCTAACACACTACATAGGGACCAAGCTAGGAATCTGGCGCCGGTACAATCCAGACTGGATCAGATGACCCACACTCAAATTTGTATGTATTTTTACCCGGCCTGCCTTGTGTTGCTGTAACAAATACCTGAGGCTGGAAATAAATGTATAAAGAGGTATACTTGGCTCATCATCTAGTGACTCAAAGTCCAAACAGCACAGTGCCAGCAGTCCAAGGTCCCTATTGGTATTGCAACGTGATGAGCATGCAGATGCCAAGACAGACTAGGCAGCCTGATGAGAAAAGCAGCTGAACTCACCTCTTCACCTCCTTCCCACCCTCTTTCTGAGAGGTCTCACTGGGTAGGTGAACCAAGACTGTCTTATTCTCCTACTAATCTTCCCACCTCAGTGCTGAGTGTGACAGACACCACATCTGGCTGAACTAAACAACTGATTCTTACTCAGTGCCACAAAGATGAAGGTCCCATGACCTCAACTCCTACCAGCTCCTGCCACATCATCCTCAACTCCCTGAGGATCAGCTCCTATTGTATGAGCCTCTGGGGGGTACAGCACAACTTTACGTGAGTGGCTTAGGGTGTACACCAGCACCACTAAGACATCCAGCAGCATCATGAGAGCCCCTGGTTCCAGTTATCTCAGCCCAGCTCCCTTCATGCCCTTGGCAGCCACCACTGGCCACACATCTCTGCACTGGTGGCAAATGCAGTCATTCCTCAGTCTTCCCAGACTTGCTTTTCTCACCACAATTCTGATGTTTCTATTTTCACAGTCCTGCTCCATAAGCTTTTATTCAACAAATTTAGTGTGGTAAGAAGTGCTGAATACAAGCCCCGGTGTTAAAAGCCAAGATGGATTCTGGACAGACCAAAAATCATGAAAAATCTGGAATCTATGACCCATGCCCGGTGTGCCAGTGACAATAAGGCCACTCGCGTGAGTCCTCTATGATGCCGTCTCTGTTCTGTGAATGACAACATCTTCCTGCAAACTGTCACCACACTCTGGCAGGTGAAGCCCGGCTAGCCTGCCCCCCAACACTGGCATCCTGGACTCACGCTCATGTTCAGATCACACTGAAGGCTTTAAAGAACTGAGCCTCACAATCCGGAAGCCCTGCCAGAGTTACCACCAAATGGCCACACCCAGGAGGCACCCGGAGCGAGCAGTGGGTACTCTAGGCTCTGCTCACCCGGCTACAAAGCACCATCCACCAGGAGGCCGTGAACCGAGGGCAGTCTGCAGCAGACTGATCCCACTGCTTTACTTACTGAACCACGCTCTGCCTCAGCCCATTTCGCAACTGGTTCTTGTTCATTGCAGGATTCCATTCCTGTTTGTCCAGGTGTGTTGACACAAAATTATCCACTTTCTGCCTCAGGTTCTGGTAAGCTGGCTGAGACATTCAGAAAAAGAGACCAAGTCAGTGCATGTGCCAAAGTTGTGGAAACGAGCCATTCAGAAAACTGCTTTCCAGAGAAGAACACATTTTTCTCATTTAAGCAGACTTCCACCTGACCTCAGAACTCACCCTGCAGTATGGAGCTATGAATCAACAGCCGGGAGGGTATTTGTTTAGCAGTGGCTAGGCACAGTGCAGGGTGGCACCTATATAAATCTACCTACCTCCTCGAGGGAGGGCCCATTAGTATTGTTCTGCCTGCATTTATACAGTAGTTTTCAAAACCTGAAAAGTAAACAAAGGTGCCCTCCAGCTGCAGAGTGGCCAAGGACAGCTGCAGGTGGCTTCGGCAAAGAACTGTTTCTAGGTCAAGGTGACCTTCCATGAGGTGCCTGACTCCGGAGTCCCGGTAATTTGCGTCCATAAAATGCAAACATTCTGCCCGCTCCCCTCACAGTGGGTGTCTGCAGGGGTACACCCTGGAGAGGGCCCTCCAAGTGAAAGGGCCACCCAGGCCTCAGCAAGAGTCACTACAGCTAATGCCAAGGGACCTCTGCACGTTGCCAGGCAGAGGTGTGACCCTTACAGGAGCCGGAGGCACTTACTCTAAGTGCTCCTAAGAGCTGGAGAACAAGACTAGGAAATTCCCTGTGAGAACAGGGAATGGATGTCCTGAGACCCCAGCCTCCTCCCTCTCTCCTGGGGAAGACAGATAACACCTCTTCACTCCATCCATGCTGAGTGGTCTGTCAGTGTCTCCAGGACTGAACTGAGCCTTCAGGCATGGCTCTGGGCCTGTTATGAGAATTTGTAAAGAGAAGGATGGCCTATCTGTGAGGCTCAGGGACTGAGATGTATATAGGCAGGGTAGACCTAACCCCACATAACCCATAACGCAGGCCCAGGCAGCCTGCAGATGACAGCCAAGCCACCAGCTGAGGCCTATCTAGACCAGCTGGCTTGAGGGAACATGCCACCCTAACAGCATGTGGAACAACCCCTAGAGCCCTCTGGGTCAGTAAAGAGCCCTCAACTCCACCACCTTAATCCGCACTGAATCTAACATAGGCATCAACTCCCTTTAAATTAGTTAAAGGATACAAAATAAGGATGCTGACTTTACGCTTACCCCAATTTGACCAAATAAAAGCCCGCAAATCATTCCTCTGGGGAAAGGGAATAACTATTACCGTGTGGTCCAATCCACCAGTGCTTAAAATCACCACCCTGGTGGTGAACAGAAAATGGGTTGCGCTCCTAAAGCACTCTGCCTTTCCCGACTATTCTAAAAACACGGGTTTCTTTCGGATGGAGGGAGCTGTATGTGTGCAACTGTAATCTCCAAAGGCGACTGGACTAAAAAATCACAGCTGGTAAGTGATGGGCAAGAGCAGAGCTCAGGTGTGCACCACTCGGAAGGCGCCGGTACTGCTCCCCGCAACGCGTCCCCGAGGCTCACGAGCTGCCTTTTGTTTTACAACCGCCCCTCCGCGACTAGCAAGTCAAAACAGCGGGGTGCACAGCCTCGCCCCCCCCCCCCCACGGCCCCGGTACCTTGGTGTCCACGTCAGCCAGGCAGTCCCGGCGGAAGCTGTCGAACAGGCCGCGGCTCTTGAGCTGCTCCACTATGAGAGCAATGAGCTGCGGGTCTCCCGGAGGTAGCGAAGCAGGGTTGACCGGGCCCCCTGCCCCACTCGAGCCCGCCGCCGATCCCGAGGCCTGGCCCGCCGCGCCCGCTCCCACACCGTCCGCCATGGCCGCGCTCCGCGCCCGCGCCGAGCCCCGCGCTCGGATGCTCCTCCGGGAGCCGCGGGCCGCGCTGCGCAGACACGGAGGGCCCCACGGAGGCGGCGGCGACGGAGGCG
>NC_022014.1:974241-979733 GCF_000317375.1 Microtus ochrogaster
ATTGTGGGACGGTTGGTTTCCTGGAGCCATCGCTCAAGTTCTTATAGACTGGGTCTGGCCGTAGAAAACTACAACTCCCGGCAGGCAATTGGCTCGCTCGCGCTAGTTCGCGGGACAACATGGGAATTGTAGGCTCAAGCCTTAGCAAGAGCTTGAAATTGTTCGGTCACTGCAGCCTTCCCAAATCAGACCGCCCCACAGAGCAGTGAGCAATTACCTGTAGAGCTGATTGGAAGATTTACACTTTAAAAACTGAATCAGTAACTCTCTTTCCAAGTCTGGCTGCCTCTGCTTTTGACATGCTCTCAACGCCCATAACCTCCTTCAACAATATGATCTGGAAAATTTGGTTAACAATGGGTTAATCATATTTCTTTTTTTTTTTTTAATAAAATTAACTTTACATTTATTTTGTGTCGGGGGAGGGGCGGTGGAACGTGCTACTGCGCTTGTGTGGCGATCAGGCACTGGTCCCTCCTATGATGTAGGTCCGGAGTCAAACTCACATCCTCAAGATTGATGGTAAATGCCTTTGCCCACTGAGCTATCTAGCAGGCCTACAAGAAATACATCTTTTCCAAAGTTTGTACCTGTCTGTTTGATTTTTAATAGCAACACAGATTCATTTTACAAAATCGTAAAATAATTAAAGAAGAAAAATAAAAAACCCGCTACTAAGTCTTTCTTGCATGTATGGATTTTCTCTGCAATATTAAATATTATCAGTATTAATAGTAGAGCCAGTAAGTAGAATGTGCTAGAAGTAATGCCGCTGTCCTCTTTAATCACTTCCACAGCTGTCTGAAAGCCAGCACTGCTATTTCTTTCTGCAGATGAACAGGACGAATTACACTGGTCATATACCGAGAAGCAGAGGAGGATTATAATTCAGGCTTCCTATGTTTCGGTTCCTAAGCTATCCACAGACCTGAGAACTAGCCGTCATTTTACAAGTAAAATAATACCCCAGCTTTCACAACCACAAGTCTGTACTGAATTCCCACTGTTGCCACTGTTAGAATAAGTGTGGGATTGCAAAGGGAGACCATCGCTCCAGCTGAAATGTCTGTGCAAAGAATCCTTTACTCCTGATCTGGAGGGTGTCCTGGGGCGGGAACAGGCAGGGGAGCAGACACACCTAGACAGGAAGTGCATTTGGGTTTTATTCTAAGGAAAGCGGTGGCTGTGTCTTTTCCCCATTGGCTAGGCTCCAGGCTCACCATCTTGTTCAGCTGGCTAGTCTGTAAAGAATTCACGTAAGGAAATAGAGAAGGAAGTGGGTGGGGGAGGGTCTCTGTTCCAAAGAGAAAAGGGTCACTCCCAGCCATCAAATTCCTGGGAGAGCAGGGGACCTTTGTGTAAATAAAGCTTTTCCTGGGTGAGGAAGATTCAAATATTTGCAAGTCTTACCAGGTAGGGGAGGGGAGAGAATCTTAATTCCTTGTTCTATATATGTATTTGATTTTTGCAGGCAGGGTTTCTCCTGTGCAGCCCTGGTTGTCCTGAAACTCACTATGTAGACCAGGCTTGTGTCAAACTCTGATCCGCCTGCCCTGACTCCCGAGTGCTGGGATTAAAGGTGTGTGCCACCACGTCCGGCTTAAGTTTTATATATTTTATAGAAAAGATCATATTTGATATTTTTTGTTTTTTAAGACAAGTTTTCTCTGTGTAATAGTCCTGACTGTCCTGGAACTAGCTTTGTAGACCAGGCTGGTCTTGAACTCACAAAGATCTGCCTGACTCTGCTCCCCCCGCCCCAGCACTGGGATTAAAGGTGCGTGTCACCACCTCCTTACCTTTTATTCCTTGGCTGATCATTGACTCAACATCCCCCAACTCTTAGAATTACATCTCCTGCCACATGAGCACTGGAAAAGACGTGAATAAATTTTATGATACCCTTGGCTATGGGGAAGATGCGGACTAGGCAGGGATCCAAGAGGCTCTCACCCAACATTTACCACCCACAAGCGCTGAAGACCAGTAGCCACTTCTAGTTCGTAGGCCTTTACCATCAGCCCAGCGGGTCCCAGAGGTTAAACTAATCACGTTCTCTCATTATAGGTTACCACCCTGTGGGATATCTCAAGTCTGTTTCTACCAATGATCCATGCTAATCTCTCATATTTGGAAACTAAGGGAGTCCTAATAGGGATCGCTCAACCCCACCCTCTCCGAGGGGGGCAGGCAGGGGCACACATGGCTCTTCTTTTAGCCTGCTTCGTCTCAATGTAGTCACACCACATCTTATTTTCTTTCTCCATAAAAACTTTTCTGGCCCCAGGCCTGACGTGCTCCATGGTTGAGTCAGATTCTTAAAGCCATTGCTGTAATTGGAAGTGAATAATTTATAGGTTCATTGGCCATCTGCACCCTCTACCTCCCAGCCCTACCCAGAGTATAAGCTTCAGTAGAAACCACGATTGTTTATTTTTTCTTTGGTGCTCAGCACAACACTTGGTTAAAAGTCCCTGTTTCTGAGTTGCCGAATAGCGCAACCGTCCTGGCAGGATTGAGGATCTTAAGAGCGTGTGCCCCGCCCTATCAGAATATTGAACCAGTGGTCTGCGATAAAGCCAGTAGGCTCTCCCTGAAAGACCTCAGCCCGACAAGGAAATAGATTTAAGTCTGGTGCCAGCCAGAGGGAAAGCTGTTGATGCCACTGGGCAAGAATAAGACCACTACCACAATTTTTGAGTCAAATTTGAAGCAAGCTTTATTAAATGCAGGTCAGGATGATGGACACTGGCCAGGTCCATACCTGGGGTTCCCAGAGTATGGCTGTGAATGACATCAGTCAGGTAGTTATAAAGACAAAACCCACAAGACTGCTTACTCCCTGCCTTCATCAAACTGGGGGACAAGCGGACTTCCTGATGTACTTCCTACTGTTAAGTCTCAAACCTTGGAAGACTGGCTGAAGAGATTATTTAACACATCAAAGTGGATGCGGGCCACCCCAGTTCTCCCTGCACTCCTCAGTCCTTACCTGTAACAGGACCCTCCTGGCTGGCATATCCTGCCTCCATCCTAAACTTCTCCAGCCCAGTGGCTGGGCTGCCCTTCTGTCTTAGGGTCTTATTGCTGTGAAGAGACACCATGACCACAGCAACTATTATAAAGGAAAATCTTTAACTGAGGCTGGCTCACAATTTCAGAGGTTAAGTCCATTATTGTCATGGCAGGAAACATGATAGCATGCAGGCAGACATGAACTGGGGAGGTAGCTGAGAATTCTAGTCTGGATCAGCAAGCAGCCAGCGGGAAGTGACATACTTGCTCCAACAAGGCCACACCTCCTACTAGTGCCACACCCTCTGAGTTTATAGGGGACATTTTCTTTCAAACCACCACACCTTCCCTGTATAATCCAGCCATTTTGGTTACCTCATCTTTTCATCTTTCCCCTTGGTCAGTCTCTTGGCCCAGGCTGCCCCTCTTAGCTGGCAGCTCCCTTCCCTCCTTTCCTCACGCTTCTCAGGGTCATGTCCACTCTGGCCTCTCCTAGATGTCCCTGTCTCTGGCTATGTCCTCCCTTTTATCACCTTGGCCTCGGCCTCGGCCTCCGCCACCCACCGCAATTGTGTCCGTTTTCTTTTTCCGTTCGTCTGCCTGGGTACCTCCTGCCCACAAGTGATCGAGCACATCCTATGCAGGTGGGTCAACCAACCTTGTTCACAGAAGTGAAAACACATGGCTTATAACCTTACACGAACAGCAGCCCCCAACATTCCAGGAACTTATCTGTCCTTGGGCAAGTGGGGCTTTACAGGTGAGAAGCACCTTTGTTTTATAGATCTTTTAAGTAGAGTCATTTAAACTTAAAACATAACATTAGCCCTCACAAAGCTTGCCACCTAGGAAGAGTGCTAGCAACATTCTGACAACCTTTAAGATCACCTTGCTGGAGAGATCCCATGGGTTTGACCAGCAAGCATGCCTCTTGGTCTTCATTTAAACCTATACCTCCGGTGAGGACTCGGGAACATAGCCTTGGTTTGGTACAGCCATCAGGCCTCTTTCCAACATGATCATGTTAGTTAAATCTACTTTCTCTGTTTTCCAACATGTCTCATTGGTTAGCCTTTTGCAGATGGGTGGATGGGTGACCCTGGCCTGATAGGGTTGCCAGGGTCTGGCTCGGTCAGATGTGGGTAGGGACATGTTTTACTCACCATTTCAGGATTTCCTAGTATAGCAGGAATCACTGGGACCATTTGCTGTGACCTAATCGGAAAGCGATGCTCACCGCCACTGGGCCCTGGGTGTGGCTGCTGGGACTCCAGACTATGAAGAAGTGCTACTCCTGATGTTCTCCCTGAACGCTTGCCTTTGTAACTGCTGTAACTGTATGTGTTGAGGGTTGAGACTAAGGATAAAGATGATCAAGATTATGGGAGTTCTATTCCTAATCCAAGCCTTGCTAAAGGGAATTCAAAAATGCACTCCTCTGCCACCACAAGACATGTAATACACAATGATGATCATCAGGGGGCGCCATTGCTGTATTTATAGCGCAGAGTGGTTGAACCAGTGTAGTACTGTTTGGACTTTGGTCTCAAGATAGCAATCTAGTTTTCTGGCGCCCTTTAGATCACTGCTCTCAAGTCTCAGTATTAAAGTTTTTCAGGACTAGGGATGTGGCTTAGGTACAATGCCGGCCCATCACGTGCAAGATCCAGGTTCCATTTGGGCTCCATCTCAGACACTGAAACAATGAAAAAAGCCTTTTCTGTGAGAAGTTGCCCCAAACTCAGCGAATTCACACCTCTTAGATATTAGGATATTTACATTGAAGCCTGTGGTGAGGGGGAACGCTCACGAGCCGAAATCTAGACCGCATAGAAACTGGAAATGAGTGGTTTGTCCCAGGATCTTGTGACAGAGTGGAGAACCCACAGGCTTTTCACATCAGAGGGCACTGGATTGGCGGCTTATATCTTCTTGTGGGTGATGGGTCTTTGGGAAAGCAGAAGGGCCGATTCCCCCACGATAGTCGAGAGCCTTAGCAGTGCTGGCGATTCCTGGTAGCAATCTTCTGGATCCTCAGTAAATGTCTAATAACGTGCTCTTGTTGTGGACTTGGGCTAGGACTTGGGGCAACTCTTTGATTGACCTCCACCTTCCCCGCTAGCCTCAAATTCCACTAAGCAGGCTGGGAAAAGTAGTCTTAAACTTTTTGATCTAGAAGCCTGTGAAAAGTTGGATTCATATTATTTAGGACAAAGTAGCAAGTGCACAGTGGAAGGAAACGAGAGGCTTCTCCTGTGGGCTTCATTTATCTCCAAGGTTACAAGGAACCTTTCCAGATTGGGCATGGGTGGAAACTTGGGTGTTTAGTCCTTTGGTTATTTAAAATGTTTCAACATTAAAATCTGAGGGAGCAGGGCGGTGGTGGCGCACGCTTTTAATCCCAGCACTCGGGAGGCAGAGGCAGGCAGATCTCTGTGAGTTCGAGACCAGCCTGGTCTACAAGAGCTAGTTCCAGG
>NC_022014.1:979833-983682 GCF_000317375.1 Microtus ochrogaster
AAAAAAAAAAAAAAATATGAGGGAAAGATGTGGGCCCAGGAGGGCCCCATGGGTGGGAGGCTCCTCAAAGGGCCAACAGATCCGTACTCAGAGTGCCTTATCTACCCACCCCCACCCCGCTGGCGCCCTTCATTGTCCCTTGTGTCCTGTTATCTGTCACTATAACAAAGTACCTGACACCAACTAAGTTACAGAGTGTGACTTAGCTCTGCCTCAAAGGCCTACAGAGTCCCCACACCCTAGACTCCTCTGCTCCTTAGGCAGCTCCTCCTTAGTGCAGAGGGAACCTAGGGTCCCTGAGTAAAATGTCTGTTTCTTTAGGCGAGTGTGTGTGATGGGGGTGCCTGTGGTAAGAGCAAGGTTGTCCGCACGGGCTCTGGAGGCTGGGTTCAGTTCCACCGTGGGTTGCTCCTGGCCCAACGAGAAGTTCTTGCGGGGACCTCCACTGGACAGCCGTTTCTGCCTCATGGAGTCTGAGTTCGGGTCTGTCTTGATGCGAGTGAGGAATGAATAGGTCCCAGTGCCTCAGCAGGAGTAAAACCCAGCTCTTGTCTCCATCCCTTTGTCTTCCTGCTAGCCACCCCTCGCCAGGCGGCCTTAGCCAGCAGGTTCCATGTGGTCCATTGCCATCCCTATCGGCTAGTCCCATCTTGCTGGTAGACCTAAAGCAGCATGCACTCGCTCACCCCGAGGCAGGCCTGCACAGCTCCTTCTGGCCCGGCAATGTGTGTTACTTCTAGGCAAGAACCTTTTATTGCTGGCCAGATTCTGCACAGATTGGCAGTTCTTCCTTCCCCTCCTGCAAGCTCACAGCAACTTCTAATTGGCGTGTCTACACAGTGCTCTTAGTCAGGAGCGAAGGTGCACAGTGGTTAATCAGCCCGAGTCTTTTCATTAAGGGCGACCTTGAAAGGAGCCCTCAGCTGTTCCTGACGGCTGCTGGAACAAGGTGGAACTTCAGGGTGTTCGTAAGTCACTGAGCATCTGTTAGTCTGTTATCCGGTTGGTTGGTTTGTCACAGCTGCATGACCTGACCCAGCCTGATTGTCATTTGTCGTCAACTTAGTTCCTGGTCTTTCAATACTCTCCACTCTTGGAGAGAGGCAGAGCCTTCCTGTAGAGGGCGGAAATGCCAAATACCCACTTTCCCAACCTCCTTTGCGCTGCTGGCACGTGGCAGGGGCCAGCGCCGTGAGGGCATTGCTGGTGTGGGTCTGTGGAGCACTCCTGCTGTGGTTCTGGTTCACCGCCCTTCCTAGTTAGCCCTTCCTTCCATCAGTTCTGAGAGCCTCTGTGTGACTTCCATACATTCCCTTTCCCCTGGACTCACCTGGAGTTCATTTACATTGATGTGGCCAAGAACCTTAGCTGCGTTTAACTGGAGGCTGACAGGAGGCTGCGAGGAAGCCGGGGTGGAGGGGCTACGGGTCTGTGATGACACACTGCCCTCAGGGACTCTCCTCCAGAAGCAGGACCTTTACCTGGGGACTTCACTTTTCTTATAGGTAAAATTGCCAAATAATAGGAACCACAAAACAAAGCCACATCACAAATCTAACATGTTATTAATACCCCGACCCTATTATCCAAGACCCCTAGAGAACACCCGAAATCACAGCTAGTCCTGAGCCCTACATATGCCTGTGCTGTTTCCTTCTTAGAGATCTCGGCATCCTTACAAGGTAGTTTCTTTCATTCTTAAGCATTTTACAACTTCTCCCTGGCACACCTGAGTGGCCAGATCCTTACCCTTAAGCCTTGGTTAGGTGAAAGTCCGGGATGCAGACACTGATGTCAGACAGTGGATCTGATAACCGAGGTAGCTGCTACGTGATTGGGTAGTGCATACTGCGTGGCCGCGTTGGACTGAGAGAAGATCTATCCAGTTGAGATAGAAGAGCCGCGGCAGGCCTTCATCACACTGCTCAGAGCATGGGTCATTTATTTCTGCAATTTTGCATTTAACTTCTTGGGACTGTAACTGATCGCTCTCCACTAAGCTTCTGTGTAGAGGCAGAGTGAGGTGTAAGTGTTAACTTGTAGGGGTACAGCCAACTGGAAAAATCATGGCGGGCATGAGAAGCCCATGCTGAACAAAACCCTGTCTTTTCCTGTCCTTTACCTCCTGAGGGCCACAGAGAAGTCCTCACAGTTCAGATTCAAGACCAGATGTCCCATATAGAGTCAGGAAGACTCGGAGAAGCAAAGGAGAAGCTGAGAGGTTTGGAGGAGCCAGGGAGAAGCTGAGAAGGTGAAAAAGAGTCCGTTTTCATTTGGCTCCGAAACCCTAAATCTCCAAGTGTGCAGAGGGAGGCTGCTCACCTGCAGGCATGCAGGAGTCTGGGACTTTTCCTGCTGCAGTCAGGCGACGACACCCCGGTGGCGGAGCTGTGATCCAATCCAAGTTTGCAAAACTGAACCGAAGATAGGACAACTCCCCTAGACAATGACACCACCCCCAATACACACACACACACACACACACACACACACACACACACTCCACAAGGATCCTCATTCCCTCCTGAAGAAAGACACCCATCCCACGCCCCAAGTTTCCTTTCTCCTTTGCTTTCTCAGCCTGAGGAACAGGGGAAAATGCTGAATTGATCTTTTAAATTAACACAAATCCCAACCAAAGAAATTTGGAAGCCCAGAATTCTCGCCTCACAGTGGCTGCCAATGCCCCGCCCCCGTTGAGGCGCTCCCTTGTTCTCGTCTGCTCTGCCCTAGATTCATGGGCTGTTTTCAGAATCGTTGGCAATTTTTTCTGTACTGTCCTGACAACCCTTGGCAATGAAATTAAAAAACTACTTACTGAATCTTGTGACAGAGAAATCTGCAAGAGGGGGTTGCTTCTTGAAGGCTGGAATACCACTGGCATGACAAGGGGATCCTCAGTGAGGAGAGGAGAGAATGCTCCTGTCAGGAAGGAAGGAAGGAGAGAGAGAGAGAGTGGGCTCTGGACTTAGGATTGAAAACTTCCGGTGTCCTCCAAGCTTGGCATCAAAATCCTGAATGGACACATGACCCCACAGCAGGGCTCTGGGCCCCCAGCTGGGTCTGGTGTACTGGCCTGCAGGGCTGGAGAGTTGGAACTGGAGAGAGGAAGTGGCTCCAAACTGGGGCAGACCCTAGGAGGTATCCCACTGTCTGTCTTCTGTCTCCCCCAGATGCATAGACCAGAATTAATCCCACCGGCACATCAGTCCCCCAGCAACTTAAAGAAATCTCTAAATTGAAGAATTTTAATAAACCTTAAGAAACTACCTGGGGAAAAGTTGGGGTGTAAGAAATATATCAAATATGATCTGTTCTATCAGACACTATGAATTTGAGTTTAGGACAAGGAATTAAGATCTCTTTGTCTCCACCACCTTGTAGGACTTGCAAGTGTTTGAATTCTCCCCACCCAGGAAAACCTTTGTTTACACAAGGCCAAGGCTCTATTCTAGGAATCTGATGGCCTGGAGCAGTGACCCCTTTCCCCTTCCTCCTCCAGGTATTGGTCGCCACTTCTTGATAGATTAGCCAATAGAATAAGACTGTGAGGTCAGACCTCACAATCCTTCCCTTCTCCCCTTCCCTCTCTTACACACACACACACACACACACACACACACACACGCTAGCACACCCTCTTGATCAAGAGTAAAGTTTACACCAGCATACACACACACACACATACATACACACACAAACACATACACATACACACATGCTAGCACACCCTCTTGATCAAGAATAAAGTTTACACCAGCATACACACACATACACACACACACAAACACATACACACATGCTAGCACACCCTTTTGATCAAGAGTAAAGTTTACACCAGCATATACA
>NC_022014.1:983782-989856 GCF_000317375.1 Microtus ochrogaster
ACACACACACACACACACACATACACACACACACACACATACACCCTCTTGATCAAGAGTAAAGTTTACACCAGCATATACACACACACACACACACCCTCTTGGTCAAGAGTACAGTTTACACCAGCCTAGTCTAGTGTCCCACACCTTTAGTTGGAGCACTTGGGAGACAGAGTCAGGTTGGCCTCTGTGAGTTTGAGGCCATCCTGGTATATGCACATAGTGAGTTCCAGGACAGCCAAGGCTATGCAGATCCTGTCTTGAAAAACAAAAATAATTAAAAAGAATAAGTTTATCTTATTCTTTTGTCTGGACAAGGCGGTCTTTTTCTTTGTGACTCTGAACTTACTTCTAACAATGGGGCACATGGCATTGTGGGTGTCTCCTGAGAGGCGGCAGTGGAGCTGGGACCTAAATAACAAGATGCTGGTCACACTCCATCACGAGGGGAGGGTCCCAAGGAAGCAGCCACAGTACCTTCTATGCTGGGGGACCCACCCTTACAACTTGGTCACCTTCTAAAGGCCTCTGTGACTGATAGCTTCAGCTATCAACTTGATACAAATCCAGACATACTTGGGAAGAGGGACTCTGAACTGAGGAGTTGTCGGACTCAGATGGTCCTGTAGGTGTGCCTATATGACATTTTCTTGATTGCTAGCTGATGTAGGAGGACCCAGCCCACTGTGGAGGGTGACACCTCTTGGCAGATCCACCTGGACTATACAGGAAGCATAGGTGAGCGAGAAGCTGGCTAGTTTCAAGTCAGCTTGACCCAAGCCGGAGCTGTTTCAGAAGAAAACTGAGAAATTTCATTTGAGAAAATGTCCCCACCCAATTGGCTTGTGGGCAAGCCTGTGGTACATTTTCTTCTTTGATGACTGACATGTGAGGATCCAGCTCATTGTGGGCGGTGCCACCAATGGGATGGTGGTCCTGGATGTTGTAAGAAAGCAGGTTGATCAAGCCACAAGGAACAAGTCAGTCAACAGCGCTCCTCCATTGCTTCTGCATCAGCTCCTGCCTCCAGGTTCCTGCCCTGACTTCCTTCAGCAATGGAGTGGCCTGAGAGTTCCTCTCCACACTGTTTGGGGTCATGGTGTTTTCATACAGCAGCAGAAACCCTCAGATAGCAAGGCAGGGGAGAGAGCCAGAAAGCAGTATTCCTATATTGATTTCTGCTTCAAGCGTTAGTTTCCACCTTGACTTCCATTGATGAGGAACTATAACCTGGGAGCTATAATAAATTCATTCCTCCCCAAGTTGGTTTTGGTCATTGTCTTATCCCATCACCAGGAGAAAGCAAACCAGGAAAGCCCCACTTCTAAAACCATGAACTTGGAGATCATTTTCAATCAGTGGATTCTGGGTTCACATCCAAACCATGCAGTAGGCAGCTCCCCAACTTAGGGCCACACTTGCATGGAGACTAAGCGTTCCTGCTGCCCTCTATGAGGGGGCACATGCTGCTGCTGCCCTTCTCAAGCTGATCTGGCTGAGCGTGGTCTGAAGTATTTACCTACATTGTTCTATTATTAATAAAACTCGGGAGTCACACATGGAAGTAAAAACCATGACAGATCCAAAGAGTGAAGAAAGAACGATCAGCTGGCCCTAACTTTCCACACTTCCCAGATCAGAAGCTCCAGGAATCTCTCTAAGCCCCTCCCTATATCTTCCTGTGCCCCCTGCCCCCCCCCCCCCCCGCAGTTGGGTCCTTCAAACCTCTATGGCAAATTCCTGTCAGCTAATTGCTGACTCCGCCTCTGATTCTTGGTAAACTTTATTAACAGCCTGAGAATGTCAGTTAACAAATATCCCACAACAGTGCTTAGATGACTTTCTGCAGTGTGCCCATTCTCCAAATCCCTAGGGAGAGCTCACATACACGGCCAAGACTCTCCTGGGGAAGCTATGACCATCAGACCCCTGCAGCTGCCCTAGGTGTCCAATCCAGCTTTCCTTGACCGTGTTGGCCATTTTATTAGGAATATGAAGTATGAGACTCCATCCATGGATGGGGAGCTAAGAACTTAAGGGGCACTGAATGCAGTCGCAACTCTCCATCCATTGCTTGTCAAGCATTATGTTAGTGCTGGTTTGCTAAATACAGGGAACTATGGTGGTCAAAATGAACATGGATTCTACCACTCAGGGACATCAATGTTTTAGGGGAGATGTTAATAGTCACAGAATAAATATGTAATGTCAAACCACAGAGAAAAAAACAGAAGCTATGCTACAGGTGTAGATGTGGCCAGATGTAGTTTGATGAGGCCGGACAGAATGCTTGTGAAACCCGTGGGTCTCGGTATTGGTTCTTACCACATTATTACATATGGAGGCTGGTCCAGGCACGTCTGAAATCAGGTTAGTTCTAAGAGTAGCTGAAAAATCTTGATGGTAACGAAGATTGTCCACTGTTTGTAAACATGAAAAGAACAGATGACGTTGCTATTTGTGTGATATCTTCTATGTCAGGTCCTTGGGAAGAGCATCCTACACATGTTACTTAGAGATGATGCTGCCTCTTCCGGTGCTGGTGACCCCTCACAGCAATGGTCTACACACACCTACCTACCATCCCTGGTTTGCCTAGCTTGTTTCTATTCAAGGTTTGACCCTGTCACCAGCTTTCTGTGGAGATTAACCTGCCAGGGTTTGGAATGGGGACTGCCATTTCTCCAGGGCCGGGCTTTTACATCTGATGAAGCCAACTGTGCCTACATCTTGGGTAAGGCAGGCATAGAGAAGAGGGCTGCATGGCAGAGCAATCTCTTTTTAGGTTAGAAAACAGAGAAAAGAGCATTATTTCTGTTTCCCATCTGACGGCACATCCATGTCGTTTTAAGCCACCTCCCTTCCCAGGGCACACTTCACCTCCCTCTCCTTCCCCTTTCTCCTCCCCATCTCTGCCACCTTTCCTTCATTTCTCTCCTCCTTCCTTCATTATCTCCCTCTCCCTTCTCTGTCCTGACTCTTCCTCTCCTATTTCCTGTGCCTTCTTCCTCTTACTTCATTTTTTTTTTAATTCTCCCCCACCTTCCTCCCTGCTTCTTTCTCCACCTCTGGCTTCTCTTCCCTGTTGAATCATCCCACACTAGTTGGCTTTTGATCTGGAACATAATAGTGATGGAGGAACTTAGTTTTAGGGGACTTGGGAACAGCCAGGGGTGTGGAAATGATCCACAGGTGTGGGGTCCCTATGGGAGCAGTTCAATGCCATACACATTTACCTGAGCGTGATCTATTTTCCTCAGCCTTTGGGTTCCAAGAAGAATGAAGGAGGAAGGAATGAAACACAATCCCTTTTGGCAGCTCCCTTTCTAACGAGAGCTTATTCTCAGATTGACTGCCCCTCCCCAGGCTCTGGAGCCAGACCTCAGTGAGTAACTGGGTGCAGCTCAGGGCATGGCCTGAGCCCTGACCCAGGCTAGGCTCTGTATGGGCTAGAGGAAGGCTCTTTAGGCACTGGGATTGAGTGCAGTGTGGGGGAGCAGAGGGAGTTTCTGAGTGAATGTGTATTTCTCACATGAGCATGGCCATGTCAAGAAACCTAATGCCTCAGACCCATGGAAATGACAAAGCCTGCCCTAGACAGGCTCAGAGGAATGAGCAGTGGAGAACATTGACGAACGGTTGACCTTTAGCTAATACCAGTGTGTGCAGAAATTTTCAGCGTGTGCAGCTTCCTCCCTGCAGATGAACACATCCCGAGACTGTTCCCCTATGGAGAGACCGTCTACATAGACCGGCTAGCCTGCCTCTTCCCCTATGGAGAGACCATCTACATAGACCAGCTAGCCTGCCTCTTCCTTGTTCTTGCTGTGTGTGATAAGTGAGCTGAGTTTGTGAGCGGTTGCTGGTGTGTCCTTCAGAGCTCACAGCCCGTCTGGTTCCAGCTTTTCTGTCTGTCTGTCTGTCTGTCTGTCTGTCTGTCTGTCTGTCTGTCTTTTCTTCACTCCCCCTTGTCTGCCCCAGTTAGGTCTGTGCGGGTTGCAGCAGTACAGCATCCACATTTGGAAGATTTGGAAATTGGGGGCTGCTCCTGCATGGGGAGGGCTATTCTTGTTTGCTGCTCATTTCCTGGGTGATTCTGATGCCTCTGTCTTCACCCACCTCCTTCTCTGAGCTCAAGGATAAAAGCATTTCTCTGAGAACAGGCAACTTAGATCTGGCCAGCCATAAGCATAATGGGAGAGGACTCTGCAGTCACCTGACCTGTGTCTGGAGCCTGGCTCTGTTCAAGGGGTGTGGGCATAGGCAAATCAGCTCAGAAGCTGAGGGTCCAGATGTTTCGTGAACTGGAAACAAACACTGTGTTCTTTCTCACTTACTGTTCCTGGATCATGGGTACCTACAAGAATGTACATGAAAGTAGATGCCAACATGTCTATGGGAACTAGCGGGACCAATGAGATGGAGAAAAGGCGGAGTAAACAGGAATAGGCCCAATGTTAGAAGTGTGTGAAGTGTCCTTATGTAACACAGTACCACACACAATGATTATACACAAGGAAAATTTGAAATAAAAACCGAGATGGCCACACTGCCTCACAGGATTCGATAAGATGAGGCATAAAGAAATGTCTGATGTTGAATGGAGCCCTGAAAATATAAGCTCCAACTTTCCCCTGGTTTGTTTCAGATAAATATGTAGGCAAAGAAAACTACCCCAGAGGTGAAGCGTCAGGCCCCTGTGTTCTGGAATCTGAGCATGCCATATTTGGTCCCCAGTTCCTGTTTCTAGGATAGGTTTTCTCTGGATAGGACCTTGCCTGAGCTTTAGCCTCCCTTCTGAAGCAGATATCCAGCATCACTCCCGCCAACCCCTAGAGAGCTGCGTTCTAGATGACACCAGGCAGTGTAAGCCTAGTATTGAATCTCATAGTTGTCATGGTAACACTTCTTGGGAGTAGCCCAGCAAGACCTTTGCACAACCTGAAAAAAAAACATGAAACATTAAGAGATGAGAAACCACCCCCCTCGATGTCCTCACTTGGAGTGTACCATGGTTGTCATTGGTGTCCGCAGGCAGGGAGCATGCGTGCTTGAAAATAGCATCTCGGGGTCCCAATGGTACTAACTTTCTCAAGGTGCCTTTTGAAATTTCCACGTCATACCCTTTCCTTTGGGGGTTCACCTGATGCTAAGAGCTTGTCTTGTGTGAAGAACAGCGTCATGAACCTTGGCAGCAAGAATTCCGGGGCACTTTTTTCTCTAGGCTCAAAAACCATCACCCTGCCTACAAGCAGCCCACCACTGGCTTTACTGAGGGTGGAGCCAGAGCCCATGGTTCTTGCCTTGTGACCACAGCAGAGATGAACTTTTTGTTTATTTTGTTTCTAATTTTATTTATTTTTTTAGGTAAGATCTTATTTCACCTAAGCTGGCCCCAAACGACTTTCGCAGCCAAGGAGCATGACCTTGAACTCCTGCCTCTGATTTTGGAGTGCCAGGATGACAGAAAGAGTCCAGCATGCCCAGCTTGGTTTGTTTGTTTGTTCTCATTCTTTAGTTGCAAGTTGGCCAGGAACTCATGGCAATCCTCTAGCCTCAGCCTCGAGGAGAGAATGGTCTACCTGATAAGGAGCCCTCCTAGGGGTGCTGTGTAAAATCAGAAAGGGACAGCAGGATGGCCTGCTAACACGTTCTATCAGCTCTGCAGGCCAAGCTGGGCTTTGGAGTCAGGTTCCTGGGTTGTCACGTTTCTTGGATCCAAAGAACTTTCACAGGCACAGGGCCTAGAGAGTCCCCTGTGGAAGTGAGCATCCAGGAATAGACCTATCTGCAGGAAAATCAAAGAGGTGCATTTACGGATACTGTTGCGAGCTATTTGATGGGCTTAAAATGGCCATAGCTGCAGGAGCTGTGCCCACTGACTCAGTGCCTTCTGGGGCCTGGCCATAGCTAAGCATCACTTTTAGTGCGGCACCACGGTGCTTTGTAGTAATAGGAGCCGTGGGCTGTGTCCTGCCACCCAGTTAGCTTTACCCGAGATAATTACACGGACACTGTATTCATTTAATCACTGCTTGGCTCTTTAGCTTTAGCCCTTTTCTCGGCTAACTCTC
>NC_022014.1:992719-1008836 GCF_000317375.1 Microtus ochrogaster
GAGGCGTCTGCCCCCGAGAGGAGAGCTGTCGAGTCTGACCTCACTTCCTCTTCCTTCCAGCATTCTGCTCTGTTTACTCCTCCCATCTATGTTTTAACCTATCAGGGCAAGCAGCTTCTTTATTTAATTAACCAATGACCTTCCTCCATCAGTGCTTTGAGATGGGGTGATCACCTCCCCATTTTACAGGGAAGGAAAGTGAAACTCCTAAGAGCAAAAGCAGAAACCAAGACCCAGCAGCTCCAGACATGAGAGCTCCAGCCTGATGGGGCTCAGGAGGTTGTGGAGGTATGTATAAATGGATTAGCACATAGGCAGACCACAGAGGAGAGAGGTACGGAGGGAGTGGGAAGGGGGCTCACCTGATCTCAGCAGGATTAGTTGGTTTTGTGGTGGATCAAAGCTGACTAGACTCCCAGCAGAGGTCACCAGCCAGGCACAACCACAGAGGCAGGTCTGGCCAAGTGAGAGGAATCCCAGAATGGCTGGGCTGGGCTTGTGGTGGGTGGGAGTGTGTCTCACAGCAGAGCTGGAACTCTGGAAGACTGTTTGACAGAAGGGAGCGGAGCTCCATTAGCTGTCTCCTAGGCCAACTGAGGTCTGAGCATACGTACCAGGGAATTGCTTTCTCCTGCCTTAGTGAAAGAAGGAGGAAAACCAGTGTGGTCTTAGGTATCAGCCAAGTCTGGTTTTAATATTGATTTCCCCTGTGCATTTGCTCTGTGTCCTTGAGGAAGTTTCTAGACTTCTCTGCTTGTATTTTGCAGATTTTTGGAGCCAATGAGATATGACACTGTGAGTGAACTCTGAGCTGCAGTTGTATATAATACAAATACTCAATGATACAACTGATGTTATTGTCAATATGGACACCCAAATATATAGTCTTTTTTTTTGTTGGGACCGATCCTTGTGCAAACTCAAAATAGAAGGTCCATCTTCTCTTCTGACCTCCTACTGGACAATCAAGACCCGTTTCAAAGCATTCCTACATCGTGAAGGCCTTGCCCTGTTTGCAGCATGAAGCATGTATCTCTGTTACATGTGTGCCTTAGCCCACATCACACCATCAGTGGGTATGTTTGCCCACAGTCTATCATCTCAGTCAGGAATCAAGAGGTACAGAAACTGGCCCATCCCCCTTGCTTAATGGTCTGTATATCCCAGGGGAGCCCCCAGACCACCTCAAGTACCCTTGAAGTCATAACTATTTCTACCTCTGGGGTGTTACTTGCCATTTCCATCTTGTTGGTATTTGCTTTGCTAGCGAGTAAAACTGCTGGAATTTTAGTAGTAGCAGGAAGTGACTCCAGAGTGTCACACAGTCATTGAGGTCTCCACTGGCACACATTTGAATGCACACCTGTGCCAGGGGCAATTAAGAATGTCCTAACGAGGGCTAAGACACAGCACGCATCAGGCCTTGGGTTCAATCCCCAACAACTCCCCAAAGTCCTCCATGAAGCAGGAAAATGTTAAAGTTTTGAAACTCACCCTGAATATGTCTTTTTTAGCAACCTATGAGGCAAAATAAGCTGGGCTAAAGCACTTGGTTCTGTGCCAAAGCTCTGAACTGTTTGTGTCTGAGCTGAAGAAGCCATCCTTCACTGGACACTGTTTCTATCTGAAAGACCCAGGCATAAACCATTGTTCACAGTAACTGGCCCGTGTTTTCTCAGAAGTTACCCATGCAAGTCAGTCCTTGCAACAACAACAACTGATGGCTTTTATGGCCAAGGATAAACTTTGAGTATGACTTGAACTGGTAAGCTACCGTGAGCGCGATGGTTCCCCCAAACCCTCGGTCCGAGGGGACAGATACTGACAAGCATGATGCTTTCACGGCACCACAGACTGCACTGCCAAGTGAAAGGTCTGTGAGAGCCGGGGAAGCAGTTGAGTTCGAGGTGCACACTGCATGTTGGGCCTTAATGTGAGGGAACAGGAAAAAGATGGAAATATTGTTTGGATCTGAGGTCACAACCACCCTTAACCTTTCAACAAGGGCTTAGTGTAATGCTGACATATACCCACAATAGAGAAGGCTTAAAATTCCTCCTGTTTCCAAGTACCTGCTCGTGGGACACCAGGTTAGCCCAATTCAAGGCCGTAAATTAAATGCAGAAGCAGATGTGGGGATCCAGGTGCCTTTAATTTAACTCAACATCAAAAGGAACTGTAAACAGGTAGCAGACTTTTTCTTTTGGGCCAATAATCAGCTTCCAAATCATGACATAGAGACTTCCCCCCCCACACACACACCCCAGAGACAGCCCTAGCGCTGTTCTGGAACTAGCTCTGTAGACCAGGCTGGCCTCGAACTCACAGAGATCTGCCTGCCTCTGTCTCCTGAAGTACTGGGATTAAAGGCGTGCACCAGCACTGCCTGACTTATTAGTTTTGAATGCTCAGCCTAGTTTAGGTGTGTTTCTGGCTAGTTCTTTTAACTTAACCCGTTTCTCTTTAGCTATTTTTGCCCTGGGGCTTGTTACCTTTCTTCCTTCCGTGTGTCTTCCTTTCACTGATTCTCTGGCTGGCCTCTGCCTGGCTTCTTGCCCTGGGCATCCCCTTCTTCCTTCTCTTTTGGAACCTAGATTTCTCCTCCTGTTCTCTCTGCCCACCAACCCCAACTATCCTTTCTCTGCCTAGCTATTAGCCAGTCAGCTTTTCATTAGACCAATCAGGTGCCTTAGGCAAGCAAGGTGAAACAAATGTAACACATGGTTACATAACTTTAAAAAAACGCAGCAGAAATAAACATAACACACCTTTACACAGTTAAAGTCATAGTCTGAAGTATACACAAATGTAACACATCTTTGCCTAGTTAAAATAACATTCTACAGCATACCAGGGTGTCATGAAGCTTCTCATTCCACACCTTTGCCTTTGTAAAAGGTAGTTCATGTCTATGAAATTATGTTGCACATGAACATGTACTGAATTTGCCACTGCTTTTTAAATAATAAATGAGTGAATATTTGTGTGATTTTTCAGTTTTAATTCTTATAACTAGATCCCGAGGTTATCAATAATGTCTATGGGACAGGGTCTCACTGTGTAGCTAAGGCTGGAGTAGAACTCACTAAGTCGCCCAGGCTGGCCTTGAACTTGTGACCTTCCCTTATCCTCCCACGTGGTAGGATTATAAACATGTACCACCATGCCTATTTGGGCTCCTCAATTATTTTTTAGAGTATACAGAGTCCTGAGAGCAAAGACCTTGAGAGTTGCTGGCATAGCACACGTGAGGTGCCCACTAAAGAGGTGTGGTCTCCCAGAGCTTTAGAGCATTGACGTCCTTGTCCTGGAGTCACGCTGGCTGTTGGTGTGTGCCTTGATGATAATTTGAACAAATACCTGGTGTAGGTCACATCCGTTCCAAATCTGGTCACAGTGTTAGAGACCAAAAGTTTAACCAGCATAGAGCAGCCTCCGAGGAGGGAGGTGTCCTTTGCCTAGTGTCTGGAAGGGGCTGCTGGGAGCCAGAGCTGGTGTTCACTAAAGACTCCCCAAATGTCCAGAACACATGAAGGCAGAAGAGGTCTCATCTCCAGAATGGGGTGACTGGGGTCCCACATTTCCCTTGGAAGGCACACCCCTAAGAACCACCCACTAGGCTCCACTTCTTGAAGGTCCCCTTGCTTCCTGCCACCCCAAGCTTCTAGCACAAGAGCCTTGGGTGGACAGTTTGCAAAACACTGCTCCTTGGGGGGGGGAGGGGTCAGTCTTGCTAGGGACTGCCTGTTCAGCTGGTGGCTGTAACAGGAGCTGGACGGTGACCTTGGAGCTCCTTCCAGCCCAGTTCTGCAGCCTGATTTATGCTAAGTAGGATTACCCAGGAGCCCTCACAGCCAGGTCCCAAATTGCTTCCTCAGACTGCAGCCTCTGATTCCATTTGTTTCCTGCCTTTATCGCTGGGTTTAGGCCAGATTGGGCGGCATATGGAATCGCTGAGACCATCATTTGAAATTAAATTTCAGAGATGTTAGGGGTCAAGTCTGGGGCAGTTTGTGGGCTATTTTTGAAGATGGACCATTTCAGAGGGGAGCAAAGGTGGACCGCTTCCCATTCCTGCCTCCCTCTGCCTGGTTGGACATGACACATCCTGCTTCAGAACCGCTGATTGCGCTCTCCTTACTGATGGGCAGACCAAAGTGGGGGAGCAGTGACCTTTTCCTGCCACCAGTAATGTAATCCAATCTCCCCTCTCGGCCTGAAAGAGAACCACTTCGCTGTCTGTGCGGAGCGGCTGCCTGTCATTAGAGCCCAGGCCACTGTGCACTTGAGGAAACCATAATGGGCCTGGAGAGACGCTCATTAGCTAATGTAGTAAAACACAGAAAGAAGAAATCCAGCGACCTTCAAGGCTTTCAGGGCTTGTGGAGCTAGAGGACACCCTGGGGCCTCTAAGACCTCAGTGAGGGGTGCTTCCTTTGCTGGGCCCCTGGAAGGTACTGGGAGCCAGAGGGGGGCAATAGGAGAGCTGGGTTGAGATGCAGCTGTGACTGAGGCCTTGGCCAATTCTAGGGAAACTAGGGTGTCTTTGTCTACTTGTCTTAAAGGAAGGAGCCTCAGTTTTTCCTCCTCCACAGCATCTCCTCCTCCATCAGTTACTATCCCACCCCTCCCCGCCAACCCCCTCTCCAGGGAGGGCCAGAGCCGGAGGTGGTACACAGTTCTTTGCGAGAGCCCCAAACAATCAACTCCTCCTGCAAGCCTAAGAAATGGGTGCCTGGATCCACACAGGAGTCCAGATATGGACGATTCTCACAGACCACAGAGAGTCCCAGGAAGCCGTCTGGGGATCTATGGAGCCGAATAATCTAGTCCAGGCATATAGGGATGTGGACCTAGAAGAGATGTCAGTTTCATTCTAAAAGGAGGTTGTGTTTTTAAATAAAACCCAAGAAGACATAGAAAGTACTAGATGTCTGTATGCTGAGCAAGTGCTTTGATGGCTGAAGGAAGAAGTGAGGTTCTATATGGAAATCCAGTATGGAACTTGCTTAGGTAGGCAGTTAACCATTCTGGGCCTCAGTGTCTGTGTGCATAGAAGGGGAATGATAGTAGAGCTGTTTCCATAGATATCTCTCTAAGGTTTGCACCGTTGCTTCAGGCTGGGGACAGTGCCTGACGTGTGTGTGAGCATCATCTGTAAGTGTGAGCAAGTTACCATGTGCTTGTGACTGTTACACAAGGTGCAATCCCCACCCCCAACAGAAGGCTCGGAAGAGAGCAGTAGTATGCCAGTCGTGGGCAGGGAGCCACACAGGTACAGAAGCCATTGGAGGCTGGCTTTGGTTTTAGCTGGGACTCAGTTTCCTCAAATGCTATTGGTTTAGTGTTTCTTTAGTGCCCCGGAGAGGGGGCACAGATAAAACAATATAGGAGTTAATTTTGTTAGTTCCCAATCAACCTTTCTGCTTGCTTAGGTTGAGCGTGCGGTGGTGATGGGGTGTCCTGATGCCTAGCCCATGCCGTTTCCGTCCCGGAGGAGAGCAGGCCTCCCCAGCGCCTCCCCAGCCCAGCCAGGATGCACTAGCCGTATTTCACTCCCTTTGTCCTTATTGTTATTGTGCCCATTTTTAAAACAGCAAGTGCAGCCTCTTGCCCCGTAAATGTGACAGGAGAAATGTTCCCCTTCATACAGTCTCTTCCAAATAAAATTAGTAAGGATGACTGAGGAGATGTGGAATAATGAACAGCCAGCATGAGGGTGTACCTGAACATGGCAGGCCCTAGAAGGCGGTTAGTCAGTGTCTGCACGCTGAGGCTCGCGTGGAGAAGTGTCTGAAAGGCTGGGTTGAGAGGACTGGCGTCTGCCCCCTCTGGGTGGCCCAGTAGAGGTCACAGAACACTCCTCCTTTGTCCTGGACGCCTCATTTGCACGTGGTTCCGCCCAGACTCTTCCACAGATCAGCCCAAGGGCATCTTCTCAGAGAATTTCCCACAGTTTTCCCTGAGGGAAACTCACCTTTCTGTGTACAGAGGCTGCTTTTCTGTTTCTGTGCAAATA
This sequence comes from Microtus ochrogaster, assembly GCF_000317375.1. Classification (NCBI taxonomy): domain Eukaryota; kingdom Metazoa; phylum Chordata; class Mammalia; order Rodentia; family Cricetidae; genus Microtus; species Microtus ochrogaster. Next base: position 998,739 of record NC_022014.1, read on the forward strand.
AATACACCGGGGACAATCAATTTAAGAGGAGGACAGCTTTCCTTTGGCTCAAGGCACAAAGATTTTGGTCTATGGTGGGCTCCTATTGCTTTTGGGCCCCTGTGGTGAGGTGCTCCCGCAGGTGAGATACTCCCATAGGTGAGGTGCTCCCGCAGGTGAGAGAGGCCAGCTTCCTCCATAGCAGCAGGGAGCAGAAAGAGAAGGAAGAAACGGGACACCCCCGTCCCTACAAGGACACCCCACACACTCAGGGTCTGAAGACCGCCCACTGGGCCCCAGCTCTGAACAGTTCCACCACCTCTGATCCGGTGACAGGTGAGAAGAAGGTCTTTGGAGGGCAGTCAAGATGTGAAGGAGAGAGCGCTCCGTTCACAGTCATTTGCGGGGATGGGGTATGGTCTGTCAGAGCAGGTCACACTGCATGACAGTCACTGGTGTCCACCATGGGGAGTAGCACACAATGGTGGCTCGTTCTGAACCCAATGCTGGCTTAACCACGACTACACATCAGCTGTGCATCAATGGCTGGGGGTGGGGTGGGGGTGGGGGAACCGCAGCAGAGTGCGATGAGACCCTGGCTACTGGTGTAAATTTCCTGTGATTTAAGACTATAATCATAATAATTCATGTCAAATTTGGTAACAGCTGAACGAGGGCCCTGGAGGCGAATGATGGCCCTGCACAAGCACTTTTGGGGTTTCTGTGAGGTGCCGTGGGCTCCTGGGGAATGGCGAGCCCCTTGGGAAAATCTTGTTCTGTTCCCAGGATCTAGCAGCTCTCCCCAAAGCCACCCTTGGCTTCTCAGAAGGAGCTGCGTGCTGCTCCTGAGATGCGGAGGACCAGCCACCCCGAGCTTGAGAGTAACCCCACTGATTCGGGGAGAAAAGAAGGAAGCAGGCAAACACTCTCTCACCACAGTGGCTGTCTTTCTAATCGGTCTATTTGAGGGTGAACTTGGCCCGGAGTCGGAGCTCTCTGGAGCCTCTGGTGTCACACAGAATGGGTACAGAACTCTAGGGCTTTGGCCAGACTGTAATGGTACGCAGGGCGCTCCAGGTGGGACTACGGATCCCACGGCAGGGGACAAACACGACATCAGACAGAGTTTACACGGGAAGAAAGTTTATTGGGAGGCGGGGGTGGGGGGGGAGAAGGAGAAAAAGAGAAAGAGACAGAGAGACAGTGACCTGCCTCCCCCAGGGAAACAGCAGAGAGCTCGGGAATGGGTGGAGCTTGTCTCTTAAAGGGACCTTTGCACAGGCATAGAGTCGGGGTACTGCCTGCCCTGTGTGCAGGGGAGGCCACTCTGCCTCTGCCAGGTTCCCCGAGGGGCGGAGCCTGGTTTTTCATTGGCCGGGATGCTAACACAGACCGTTTGTTTTCTCAGAGCCTCGGGTTTCTCACCCGCGAAACAGGCAAGGCAGTTCCTTCTCTCGAGTTTGGTAGTCACAACTGGCACAGTGATGGGCAGGTGGCTGTCACCTTTGCCACGCAGAGTTGTGGTTCCTTCTCTTGCTGTAGTCTGAGGTGAATTCCACCTCTGATGTAGGCTGAAGGTTGGCATGGTGGGGATCAAATGCTCCTGAGAAGGGTGCCCCAACCCCACTGTAACAGGCGCAAGTGAGGTCGGGACTGAATGAAAATGGGAAACCTGGAATGCCATTTCCAAGTTGCTGCTAGAGCAAAATGGCCTTGGGGATTCTTGGTGCCAGGGGATCTGCATTTTAACACCCACCTGGGCTCTTCCACTGCTGGACTCTGCAGTAGCACTTTGAGGGTCCCTGTAGACCTGCAGGACAAGCTGTCCTACTCTGGAGATCACAGATGGGGAAACCACAGCTCCAAATGGAGCCCCTTGCTCACAAATCTCCAGATTCCCATTCCTGGGAGCATCCAGGCACAGGCAGTACTGTGCCCATTCTTCTGCTTAGCAGCAGACAGAGCTCTGCCATGTACCTGTCATCCTCGGCCAAGGATGCTGCCGCTGCTCTGCTGTCCTGGCCCAAATTATGATGTCATTTCATTTATGATCTCCCTCACCCCGCACATCAGAAACAAACCCAAAGCCCCAGGGATGCAGGCTTGCAGAGCCAGCGATGGACAGCTGCCATGTATGTGTGCTAAGACCCAGAGTCTGAGGGCTGAGAATTCCAGGAGGACAGCCACTGGGCCCCCTGATGTGAGCCAGAGGAGGCTGCAAGGAAGCAAACAGCCAGTCAGGGTTGTAGGCAAGGTCCTTGAGGCGGGGACATTCAACATGGCACAAGATGGGGTGCAGGGAGAGCAGCTGCTGGCTATTTTTTGCCTGTGATGGAGTGAGCCTGCATAAAGATACAGAAAACAAAGCGCATGGGGGCAGGCACTTACGATGCTAGCATGGGGATTCAGCTTGCTTTTCAGTATCATCATAAGTATTCTTATATTGGCATGGTGGGGATCAAATGCTCCTGAGAAGGGTGCCCCAACCCCACTGTAACAGGCGCAAGTGAGGTCGGGAATGAATGAAAATGGGAAACATGCCAATATGAATATAAGTATAAATATTCTTATATTCATAAGTATATAACACGAGGGGTGTATCTAGAATAATAATTTTAAAAGCCTAATCTGTACTTCATATTTATTTGACATCTTGCATTTCTGTTTTCTGAATCTGACCATTTTGTCACCCTTCCGGTGGGACTAGACCAGCCCGGTGAAGTTTCAAAGTCTTGCAACTAATGGGCTCATCAGAGGTGAAGGGTTGGGCAACTCAATCTCAGAGAGGACTCATCAGGCCCAGGGTTAGAAGGCCAACAGCAAGCCACAGCGTTGGAGAGGAAGTCAAGCCCATGACTTAGGAAGCCATGTGCTGCTATCTGGGCTCCCATGAAGGCTGGGCCTTGGTAGGAGAGGAACAGATGTGGAGCAGTGAGCATCAACAAGGATCAGGGCACACAGCTGTGTCCACTGAGAAGCAACATCTCTTTTCAAATTTTATCGGGGGCGGGAGAGATGGCTCAATGGTTAAGAGTATTGGCTGCTCTTCCAAAGTACCTGGGTTCAGTTCCCAGCACCCACATGGCAGCTCACAACCTTCTAAAACTCCTGTTCCAGAGGATATAATGCCCCCTCTGTTCTCTGTGGGAACTGCATGCTTGTGATACACATACATGCACACACACACACACACATCCTTAAAATATTACCTGCTAATGCACTATTTAAGTTTAGTGTTTTCAGTGCTGGTGTTGGGACTCAGTCTTGTGCATGCCAGCCATCTCTCTACCGTCAAGAGCTCAGCTTGCATTCTCTGAGTGTTTGTGGAGCAGCCATTAGTATAAGGCACAGACCTTATTTCCTAGGCATCTGAGGTAGATTGTAGCATCATTATGTACTCTTCCCATTTACAGAATGAGAGAGTGAGGCCCAGAGAGGACACAGGTCCACAGGTTTGGGAGCCACAGGAACTCAGGACACACACACACACACACACACACACACACACACACACACACACACTGTGTATTCTCTAGAGCTTCCTGCGGGGCCCCATGGGGGGCCTTCCCGCCCCATGTTTGCTGCATATTCAAATCTGAGACTCCTCCCCAGTTTGAGCAAAGCAATGCAAATTGAGATCCTCAGGGATGGTCAGTTTTGGGCAATTCTATTTTGGCGGACACCATGCTTTATCCCATCACCCTGAGCCCCACATCTCCATCACAGCCATGTTGCAGGGTCTCGCCATGGCCCCTGTGTGTAGCTCCCCAGCCATGGTTTCCTTTCTATCTTGTGGAATGAAGGATGCTAGGGAGAGACTAGATGACAGCAGCTCCAGGTCTCAGCAGAGCTGCAAGTTGGATCCAGGCCTCTGGTGCTATGGTGACAGTTACTATAGAAACTCACCAGCTGCACTCAGCAAGCCTAAGGGGGATTGTGGGGGGTTTGTCATAAGCTAGAGCCAATAGAGAGGGGGACCCTGGAGTGGGTAGAGTCTGAAGCGAGGGCCAAGTCTCATTTTGGAGCTGCCCCCACTTGCTTCTGCATCTTCATCGCCTACCACTTCTCCACGCCCCCACCCCTTTCATGTACTATGCAGTCTTGAGTGCCGAGTAGCTGGCTGGATGTCCTCCCTTGTGCCTTCTTTCCCAGGCTGGTGCCGCCTGCTTCCAGCTCTTACCTTTTTATCTCAAAGCATCTTTATTTCAAGTACAGGACACTGGCCACAGGAACACAGACAAACAAGGTGTCTGGCCTCATGGAACTCCCCATCTAGGTTGGAAGGACTCAGGGATTACGGAAGCATCCAAATCAACGCATGAAAACATACTGAGCCAAGGAAGGGCAGAAGAGAGCAACGAGGCAGACTTATTATGGGGTTTTAGGGACTGGGTGGTCAGGAGAGCTGTGTTCACAAAGAGGAGTCTATTTTCCTGTGTGCACTGTCCTCTTCCTCTCACCTTCGGATTCCATATGCCTAGTCTCCAGCTGATCGATTGTTAGGAAGGGTCAGGAGGCGTGGCCTTGTTGGAGTAGGTGTGGCGCTAACGGAGGAGATGTGTCACTGAGGTTGGCTTTGAGGTTTCAAAAACCCATGCCAGTTCTCTGCCTCCCCCGCCTGCTGCTAACAGATCAAGATATAAAGCTCTCAGCTACTTCTCCAGCACCGAGCCTGCCTGAGCACTGCCATGCTGCCTCTCGTGGGGATAATGGACTAAGCCTCTGAAACTGTAACCTCGGCCCCAATTCCATGCTTTTCCTTTATAGGAGTAGCCTCGGTCTTTATGTCTCTTCACGGGAACAGAACAGTGACTAAGGCAGGAAGCTCAGTGCTGTTGCCTGTCTCTCACCTCAGTTTGCTTTCTCCATGTAGCCAATGAAGTTTGATGCATCTCCATATCCTGGAAGCCACAGGGACTTCATACAGCACATGCATTCCCTAAGGGTATCCCACAGGTCAGGCACTGTTGCAGGCATGTTCTCACTTCCCCTGCATATGGGTTCCATGACATAACTGCCACCTGGTCATATAGAAGGGCCAAGGTTCAACCAGGGTTCTCCCAAGTTCCACATCTGGCTCATGGAAGGATCGAGTTTCAAGCTCAACTCCGACTCTTGGAGTCCTTTGTAGGCAACAGGGCCATAGTGTGACTGAAATACCATTCATGTCTCACCTAGTCCCCCTTTAATGTGTACCCATAGATAGCTTTGACCCTATTCACTGACTATGCAAACAGCGGGACGATCTACCCGTTTCTACGTGCTTCCACCAGGAAACAGAAAAGCAACTCCATTCCTTTAGCTGGGACCCATCTTTAGCCTTATGGGAGAATTGTAAAGCCCCCTGGTGGACTGTGGCTGTGAACTTAGAACTGAAGGTGTGTCCACAGGGGAGTGACCTTCCCACACTGCACTTTGTGCTTCTTGGTATGCGCAATGTGCGCCTGTAGCTCCTTTTGATTAGGACCGCACTTCTCCAGGGAAGGATCTCAAAACAACCTACAGAAAAATAGCTGAAATTCCCGGAGAGCCAGGGGGCTTTTCCGGAGTGGGAGGGAGGGGGTGCAGGTCATGTCACCACCCAGAATGTCTAGAATTCACCAGTGCCGACAGCAGCAGGAACTCCTAGAGCCACTCTGTCCTCCCCTCTAAAAGAGCCTTTGTCCCTTCTCCCACATGCCAGTTCACGATTAAGACAGAGCCTTGGGACCAGACTAGTGGGTATATGAGATGATTCTTTTACTGTTTTAGTGCTGGAGGCTTTACTGCTGCTTGAATTCCTTTTCTGCAAGCCACTCTGTTGATGGCTGTCCTTACTAGAGCACTGACGAGGAGCTGGCAGAATGGTCCTCCCAGCTCCGTGTCTTCTAATCCAAATCAGTTTGACAACGTCTACCTGGAGAGACTCTTAGGGGTCTCATCTGAGGCTGGCACAGCCCCTCTTCCCACTGCCCCCACTCTGATGCCAGTGACAGCCTCCTGGCTCTTTTACCCATGATTCCGCAGGGCTGGCTATAGAATGGAGAGTTACCGTTCTCTCTCCAGGTGGATTTACTTGTGACAGTGACTCACGGGGCTGGAGGTAAATACCTACTTATGTTTACTGGCTTGTTTCAAAGACCATGACAAAGGATGCTGATGAAAACCAGCCGGAAGGACATCCAGTGCAGTAGGTGTGGATGAGTGAAAAGCTCCCACGCCTTCCCTAGGAATCTTCCATGTTTGCCACCTGGAGGAGTATCTGCACTTTGACCTCTCTGGGTGCTTATAGGGGTGGTTGATTAAACCATGGGGTGATGGAATCAACTTAGCCTTCAAACCCTTTTGCCTCCCTGGAGGTTGAGGGGTGGTGGTGAATGCCCCAACCCTCCAACCCTGGAGCTACCTGAGGGCTGCCAGCCATCAGCCATATTACTAGCATACAAAATTCACTCATGACTGAAGATGTCCCTGATGTCAGGGGTCGTGTGCCAGAAACAGGGAAAGACCAGGGAGCTGGCCTTGACAGCCTTGCCCACCATCTCTCAGCCAGTGCCTGGGACTTTCCTCCAGAATTTCTTGTAGCCCCGTGGCACCTCGCATCTTATTTAGCCAGCCCTTCATAAATAGATCTTCAGTCTTTTATATCCCTCTAAATTCCGGTGTGATGTAAGTGTAGCCTTGGATACTTGTATTTTTGTTTTTAATACCAATGGGCTTGAGTTGAACATCAAGGGCATCTTAAGTTTGAGCAGATATCACCAGATTGGCTTCCCCAAAGGCCCTCCTCCCCCGTGATTGCCACACTAAAGCAATGAGCATCTTTTCTACGTTCTTTTTTTTTTTTTTTTTTTGCTCTGTTTGTGTCCCCCAACAACAGCATCCCTACGTGTCTCTGTATGCTACACCGAATGTCCAACCCAGATAGATTTTTACTTCTCCTGTATCTGTTGAGCTTCTATGTGGCTTTCAGGACCCTGTTAGAACTCTCCCAACTTTCAGAGGGTTCCTTAATCCCCCCAGAGAATCAGCTTGCCTCATTCCCTTCTTTTGGACCCCTGTGATCCTCTCTGCCAGACTTGTCATGAGACACAGATTACATTTGGGTGCTGGGAAGTTCCCCACTGTTGGGAGCTGCAGATCCCTGGCCCCTGGCTTTCTTTGACTTTCTCAGACCCGTTGCCTGCCGGAGTGAACTGAGCAAAGGCACCTGTGCTTGCAGCTGCTCTGAGCATGAGTCCCTGACAGCAGGCTGATGAGGGCTGATGAAGCCTGCAGCTAAGAGGTCCCGAGAGCTGGGTGGGTCCAAAGATCCCTATATAAGCTTCCCCTGAGCACAATACAGTGGGCATTGGCATTCTTATATCAAGGATGACCCATGTCCACGTCTCTCTGTCTGTGTGTGTGTGTGTGTGTGTGTGTGTGTGTGTTTTTAAGTCTCTATCTTAGTTCCCAGCTCGTGTATCATCTTGTAGTGGCACAGGCGCTACAGGACAGGACGGCTTCGGCGTTTTACACGCCACAAGCTTCTTAACTGGTGAAGATATGTCAAATGTCATAATCTTCTCTGGGCTTCCTGTGCCAGGAGAGATAACTGTTTATTTAGTGTCATCTTTTCCACAAATGTTTGTTGAATGAGTGAAAAAGTGGTGTTTTCTTTCTTTCTTTTTCTTTCTTTCTTTTTTTTCTTTTCTTTTCTTTTCTTTTTTTTTTTTTTCAAAAGAGACTACTAGCTTGCTTGCTATTTCAGGATGAGGCTGGGAGAAAGTAAATCCCAGAATCTGTGGATAGAGCAAGTCAGGCTAGAGGGCACCCTGAGGGTCCTCTGCCTAGACCTTGATCACTTTGCAATTTCTACCATTCGGGCATCTTCTCTCAGGTCTCTTGGGACTCAGGCAGTCAAGGTGACCTGATCACATCTCTATTCGCAGACAGCTCCCCAAAGCAGCCACAGATTTGAAACATCTGATCAACTTTCTAAGTCAAATCTGCTACCTCGTAAAATCCAATAAATGTCAGAGACCTGTCAGACCCATTAACATCTGGAGGCCTGTTAAAGAAATGGCTAGGGAGATTCCGGGTGCCAGGACAGTCGGTACTAAACTCTTGGATTTTTTTTTTTTTAAGATTTATTTATTAATTATGTATACAGTTTTCCCTGCATGTATACTACAGGCCAGAAGAGGGCACCAGATCTCATTACAGATGGTTGTGAGCCACCATATGGTTGCTGGGAATTGAACTCAGGACCTCTGGAAGAACAGTCAGCGCTCTTAACCTCTGAGCCATCTCTCTAGCCCAACTCTTGGTCTTAAGTCTTTAGGAAGTAGGTAAGATTTAAAATCGACTGGATTTGTTGACAGACTTGACCCTTTTATTTCTACTGGCACAAACACAGAATCTATTAGTAGGCTTGCTTAACGGATCAGTGATCAAAGGAAACTGCAGAACTGTATCTGCCTCCAAGACATTTAACCCCATCCCTGCCTCCCGAATACACCTCACATACCTATTTTCTCATAATCCCTTACAGCAAACATGAATATCTGCTTGTACATGGGTTCCTACCACTATACCTTGTGATGATTAATCATGCTCGTCAGTGTGGCAGATTCAAGAATCATCTTGAAGACAAACCTCTGGGCTTGTCTGTGTAGATGTTTTTAGATTGTGTTAGCTGAGGTGTGAAGATCCGCCCCACTCCGGGTGGCGAAGTCAAGGGTTGGAATTGCAGAGCAAACAAAATGCAGAGTGATCAGTTCCGTGGTCAAGCCTTCCCCACGGTGATGAACGATGCTCACAATTTATGAGCCAAACAAGCAAACAAACAAACAGCCAACCCCCTTCCTTTAAATTGCTCCTGGTTCACCTTTCCAGCACAGCCCCTCACAAGACTTATCACACACTCTTATCACACAAACTTTGAGGGACACACTCAAGCCATGGCGTTTTTCTGGGGTCATCCCAGGAAGCAGTCTATCTGCTCCCTTCTTACATCCTTGGAGTGGCACACACACCTGTTGTGGCCAAGAGAATGTCCTGGAAGCCACATTCTCTGGGGCTGGGCCTTCAGAGACATCCAGCTTCCATTTGCCCTCCTTGGTTGCCTCTTGTTGTCACGCTCTTAGACAGTCATGGGAAAGGTCACAAGGCTCCCAGTGAATAAGTCCAGATGAACAGATGGCAGCCAGTGCCAACTGTTACCCTTAAGCAAGGACATTTGGACCTCTGAGCTCACTCAGGCTGTCTCTGACCTTACCTGATAGAAACCCAGTCAACCTATAAGATCACAAAATCACAATCAACGATCAGGACACTAGGAGTAAAATGTCACCTTGTATTAGTGCTATGGCAACAGGGGCTCAGAGATGGCAGCAGCTTTGTTTAGGTCACAAAGTCCTGAAACGGGAGAGCTTCAGATTGGAGCCAGCATGACCTTGGGGAGACTGATTTACCAATGGTTATAGATAGAAGGACAGACAGTTTGACAATGTCACAGAGGCAGTTCAGAGCCTGGGTCTGGATTTGTATGGATCCTTTCTGAGGGCTTTCCCATGACAACAGAGCACAGGATGTAGGGAAGGGGCTAGGAGAGCCTCACGAGGCCATGTGGGGCAGCAAAGGGTGACGAGGACTGTGGCACACAGGAGAGAAATTATGCCACCAAGAAGACTCCGCCACCCTGAAGGTTGTGTTACCAGGCATGATGTTTTCCCAAGGTCACCCGATTCTTTGGTAACTCAGAAGTACTAAGTCTTCGAAGGCCCTAGTTTAAGTTGAAGCCAGTGAGGTGGAAACAATGTCTGCCCTGGAGCAGAGTCCCTAGAAAGCCATTTGGGGGTTTTCTTTCAAGAAAACCACCCACTTTAGGAGCTCCAAAAGGAGAGATTCAGGTACTGTCTTAGTTCTGATAGAAATATTCCAAAATGTTCCACTCCCTACCCCACCACAGTTAAGACGATCTGTAGGGAATTCTCATCCATCCTCCACTAAACTCTTGTCACACTGGGTTCTAATCGTACTTGGGTATTTGTCTTCAGTAGACGAAGGGTCTGACAGAGTCTCACAGCGCCCCCTAGAGGTAGATGAAGGGTCTGACAGAGTCTCACAGCGCCCCCTAGAGGGAGATGAAGGGTCTGA
>NC_022014.1:1008986-1032382 GCF_000317375.1 Microtus ochrogaster
GAATCTACAAGTGCCCCCTAGAGGGAGATGAAGGGTCTAACAGAGTTTCACAGCACCCCCTAGAGGGAATGAAGGGTCTGACAGAGTCTCACAGCGCCCCCTAGAGGGAGATGAAGCCCCATTCCAGGCAGTGGTGAAAAGCAAAGGACACCCACTGAATGACTTTCCTGATCAGGGACCTAGGTGGTGTCCCACCAGGAAGTGGAACAAACCTGCAGTATTCATAGAGAAGCCTTCTCCTGTCCTGGATATAACTGGCTTCAAGCTCCCAGTTCTGTTTTTCCAATCTTCTTATGCTCTTTTGTAATAACTTCATCTGACTTCTTTTTCTGTAATGGTTACTGCACTCATATATAATATATGTGACATATATATTTGTATATGTATATTTATTACTAAATAGTACCTCTCTGCCCATATGGTATTATTTGTATGTATATTTTCAAGGCTGACCATTTGGCAGTGAACAGCTGATTTGTGTACTCATCCCTGGGGAAGACCACTTCTCCCACTTCCAATGTTCCTCAGTTCCCTCTTTTTCCTTGTGTAGGGTTGAAGCCTTGTAGGCTTTCCCCCATCCAGTGTGACATGCTCATATTCTGATGTCTTTGATCCTCAGTGGGTTGTCTGGGAACACGAGCCTGTGGGTGCAGAGATCTAACAGTATTTTAAGAGTTAACACTTGGTTGTGCATCACTTACTCTTCCTGTTGCTGTGACTGAAAACCTGACAGACACTGATTTGAGGGGGGCGGGGTTTGTCCTGACTCACAGTTTGAAGGGATACAGTCGACCACAGTGGGGAAGACATGTCTGCATAGCATTGTGTAAGATGTGGTAGCTACCTGCTCACATCTCAGTGGAACAGGAAGCAGAGAGGAAAGCAGGAAGTGGGGCTGGCTATAATTAAGGCTCACTGAACTGAAAAGTCTCACTCAGCTTCCCAGAACCCAGGCAGAAGGCAGCTAGACTCTCTGCCAGGATAGAAGGTGAGTGGCCGCTAGCCCAGCTCCCAGGAGAGTCTTTGTTCTCTTTGCAGCCTCCCTCCCTACTGCATTTCTCTCTGTGTTTTGGTCTTCCAAACTCCCACCAGAATGGCTCATTGAGCTCTGCTTATGGCACTCCACAGTTGCCGTAAACAAAATTCTAGACATGCCCTAAACTGCACACACACACTCTGGTTATCAGAGCAACAGCCCCTGTGCTTGGTGCTTGCTCTCTGCGTTCCTTACCTTTCTCAAATACCCAACAAGACCGAACTCCCAACAAGAAGCAGCGGAAGGAAAGGGGGGTTTGTTGGGGCTCCTGGTTTGAAAGGATCCGGTCCAACACGAGAGGAAAGAAATGATGGCCTGTCCAGATTGCCAAAAGAAATGGTGCCAGGTAGCTTTGTGCCACGCCCAGCGGCTTGCCACTGGAAACTCGGCAGGGCAGTAAGGGAATGAAGAAAGTTCAGACACAGACACACATACTGAAAAGCTGGGACGAGGAGGGGTGTGCTTGCTCTAGCAGAGCAACGTCAACTACATAACAACCAGGAACCTCAGTTGATTTATTATGTACGGCACAAGGAGGGGGGAGTAGCTAGTCTCAGTGAGAAGTCTCCCTCGGGGAGCAGTCTCAGGCTGGGACCCGCCAGGAGGAAGCTGCCTTCCATGCTTTCTGTACACCCAGTCAGCATTTGCACATGGACCAGAGGACGGCTTTGCCAGGTTCCACGCATCTGAGGCACTGGTCACATTCACTCAGGACTTCTTTGTCAGAGCTGTGGGAAGCCACAGCTCTATAGGGGACCAGAACAAGACTAGACTGCAATCTTCTGGGTTCGTATCTCCCCACCATGACCCCCTTCTTCCAGAAAGTGCCTATCTTCTAAAGGTTCTACAACCTCCCCAAACAGTTCAGCCAGCTGAGGACCAAGTGTTCAAACGCATTAGGCCATGAGGAACATTCTACATTCAAATCATAACACGTTTTAAATTTTCTCTAGCACCAAACGACCTTCCACTCTTTCTGACTTTTACCCCAGCCTGTACAGCACAGCCCAGGGCACTCGATAACGGTGACTCCGTGAAGGGCTGACCATGTGCATGGCCACTGCTGCTGGCACCTGGTTGACTTCAAGCTCCTGTCTCCGAGCCTCAGGCTCCCCAGGGACAGGAGTCTCTTCCGCCAGGCCCCAATCTACTCAGCCTTCAGAGAGTCAGAGAGAGCTGCCCTGTTTCCCTTCAAATTAGACAAGGCTATTTTGGAGTGCTCAGCATTGCCATGACGTCAGCGCTGCCTCCTCTCCATCCCCAGGCAGCGGTGAATCCCTTCCTGTTTGCTGCTCTCTCTCACGATTCCCAGGAGGTTACCAGTCTTAAAGGGATAGATAGCTCCGCAGTCCTCAGAAGAAAAGACAATTCTGAAGCCCCAGCCTGGGTATTGCTTCCTGGCAGACATTCATCTAGTTTCTCTGCTGGGAAAGCCAAGTGCCACGGGCTTCCCCAGGGAGGCAAAGTGTTCCCTAGACTGCTGTTGTTAACTAGGTCCATGCCTGGAAGGCCAAAGATTCATGCCACCTTCTCCATCTTCATTCCAGGGTAACCACAGAAACAGGCCTGGTGGGACATGGGAAGGCTCTCCAAATGGACCTGCCCACCAAGGAACTTCGTTCTGCCAATACCCAGAGCACAGCAGACATGAAGCCATTCCCAGGGGGCATTACTTCATGTTGTTGAAAACCCTAGTCCTAAATTTAGTCATGGCTGTCCTCAGAGGCCACAGCCATGGGGACTGGAAGATGGAACTTCTAAAAGACACTGCCATGCCAAATGGGAAGAAGTGAAAGTTCCTCAGCTAATAAAGACGGTGGCAAGGGCTGGCAAACAGTGGTCAAGTGCCCATCCTAGATTGTACCCCGGAACCAAACATTCACATCTCCATTTTGTAGAGGAGAAAACAGGGGCTCAGAGGGGACCCTCCCCCCACTTGGCCAGAGTGGTTTTTACTGCTTGCAGCTAGAGCCATAATGTCCAGAATTCCCTTGCACGAGTGGCTGCAGGTCCAAGGTAGTCATCAGGTGCGGGTAGCAGGATCTGGAGGGAGGAAGGACAGCAGTCGTCACCCCTCGAGGCCAGCTTTGCCATGACAACAAGTCACAGACAAGGCAGAGTGGCTCGGGCCTTTGCTGCCATCTGTCCCATGTCTGGCTTTTCTCTCCAAGGCTTGCAGCAATGGTTAAGACGGAAGATCCCCAGGTGTTCCCTCCCACGCTCCCACTTTGCCTCTTGGTCTCCAGGATTAACTGGCTGTGTCACCATGGATACTGTATTCCCTGCCTCAAGCCTTCTCCCACCTGATTAAGGCCAAACTTCAGTACCAAATTTATTAAACACCCTGCTTGTTCCCAGCAGTTGAAGCCTATAGATGCTGCTTTGACCCCAGGCACAGTTGCTAAGAGATAGAGAGGCCTTGGGGCCCACCAGGTTCCTTACACGGCATTCTCCGAAGTGTCAAAAGGTACAGAGAAGTTGTGTGTGTGGCACCGTAGCAGACGGCAGATGACACCAGATGAAAGAACACAGCTGTGTCTTCCAGGGAGCTTTTGCTTATTTTAGAGAGAAAAGTGAAGAGACAACGCCCTTTGAGAACATACATACACCCGCGTTACCCTTGGAAGCAATGCCGGTTAGTATGCAGTCAGACCCCTAAGTCTGCAGGTTCCATATCCATGAACTCAGCCAACTGCCGGGGGGGGGGGCAGTGAAAAACAATCACACCTGCAATGAGCATGTGTGGGCTTTTCCCTCACCGTTCCCTGAATGACACCACACAGGTGTTTCCATAGCATTGGCATTCCGGTTTAAAGTGCATAATAAGATCTACATAGGTTATCTGCAAATACCGTGGTATTTTACGGGAGGGACTTGAGCGTCAGAAGATTTGGGTCATGGCAGGAGGAGGACTTTTGCTGCTGAGAGATGATTTTAGTTGACTAGGCTTCTGCATAAAGCATTGTGCCCAGTCCAGGAGGGTGCAAAGGTAAGTGGGCTCCGTCCAGGACAGGTCCAGCAAGGAGGACAACTAGGAACTGTGCTCGTAGAGTGTGGTAGCCAGTAGCTGTGCACATGTACCTGGCATTCAAACCCCATGCTTCCAGAACTTTGAATTTAGATCATGGGCTCAAGCCTCCAAAATGGTGAGCCCAGATAACTATTTTCTTTTTAAGTCGATTGTCTTAAGTGTTATGCTACACTAATGGAACGCTAACACAGTGTCTACAGACAGGCAAACAGGCAAGCTGCCGTGTAGCTGTGCACCATACAATGTCATTCAGTCATAAAAGGAAAGAAAAGAAATATGTCATTCATTATGACATAGCGTGGGTCCTGGGAAGATGTTATGTTAATGAAACAAGTCGGGCACAAACAGAAAAATGTTACAGGTCTTCCCACACATATAAAAACGAAGTAAGCTGATCTCATTGACCATAGTGGTTACCAAGCCTGGAAACAAAGTGGGGAGGGAAGAGGATGGTTGGCCAGTACAAGTGTTCAGCTGGGCCCAAGGAACCCCTTTTACCATTCTGTAGGTCAGGAGATAATTGTGGTTGATAAAAATTGTGTATATCAAAAGAGCTGACGGGAGGACTCTACGCATGCGCGGAACAAATAAATGATTCGTAGTGGGGGTGATGGGGGAACACCAGGTTCCCCAGCAGACTGTCACATGTGTATGCGTGCATCAAAACACTACTCTGTACTCCATAAATATGGGTAATCATTATGTGTCAATCAGTTTTTAAAAGGACAGGGACCAATGCCTACTCTTGGCAATTGGTGTCTAAAAGGAATGGAATCTTCTAGTTTTTCCAGAGAGGCCAGAAAGAATGAAGTACTCTGTTTCTTTGGCAACTGCTGTCATTAACATGCTATCCACACTGTCCTTACCCATTCTCAGAAGTGTCCCCTTGTCAGACATCTTTCTTGGCTATCTCCCCAAGCCTTCTATGGCCCAGGAGGGCATTGACCAATGTGCTAACTTCCTGGCCTCAGGGGCTCCTGAGTATCTCTTGGGCGGCCAGTATGTGGGAAGAACCAAACTGCTGCCTGGCTAATGGTGACAGGCTTTTGGTGGGAGACGTCAGTGTCTCTCAAACATCTGACCTTCCTTGGGCCAGCTCATTTCAACGGCAGCTCAAACTTACTGAAGACAGGGGACCTTGCAGCAAGCTGAGAGCAGAGCAAAATCACTGTGCCCTAGCCACCCCAGGGAGACAGCCAGCTTGTGTCCCTTCTACTCCTGATCTGGTCATTCAGCACCATGGAGACCCCAGGAGTCTATCCTGCCCCATCACCACCAAACCCCTTGGTCATGTCACATCTATGCAGGAACCCAACAGCATTTGCCACAGGTCTGCCACAAATGGGGAATGGGACGGGTGGAGGCAGCACTTGCCCTGCTGAAGCCCCAAGGGGCAAATCAAGTAACGCAGAAGCAAGAACTTGCACAGACTTTGCTGAGCATTGGGGAGGAAAGGGTCATGTGATCTGACCTAGTCTGGGTGTCAGCGGCTCATCAAGTCAGAAAATCCGCAGGGAGTCTTAGGGAGTCTATTCAACAGGGAGCCCACAATCTGGTTTTCAGAGGCCAAATGTGACAGGACAAGACAGTGCAGAAGTTCCTCCATCTTGTATTCTTGCTGAGGCTATTTCAGGTTTAACGAGAATCTGATCCCTGGATTGAGAATCCTGTGGGAAATTACCCAGCTCTATTCTAGGAATCCAAGGTCAATTTTTCCAGCTAATTTAGCTTCTGTTAAACTGCCTGCTGCAGAACTTTCCCCTCCCCTCCAGCTAACTGCTTATCTTAGCTTCTGTTAAACTGCTTGCTTGTGCAAAACCTCCTCTTGTAGCTGCTGATGGAGATACTAGTATGTGGTTTTGCCTTTAAAAAAAACCCTTTCTCTAAACATTTAACTCTACATTTGGGTCACAAATATCCAAGCATACTCCCAGCCAGCTGGGATAAAGACCTTCAGTTGGCTATAAATTGTGTCTGAGGGGTCATCTCTGGTGGGCTCCCTGTAACAAAAGGTCTCACTGGCTGCCCTACCGGAGAAGATGGAGATAAAGTGAACTCTGGCTCTGGCTTATGCCAGAAAATTGGGAGATTGACACCAGGACGTGAAGAGAAGGCAAATATTAGCAGTAAAGATGGACTGACATACAGATGGCTTTAGCTATCTTAAAAGATTAAAAGAAGTTAGTGCAGTTACAGGGAACAATGGGCAGATCCAGGGTCTGGCTTCCATTCTGGAGCTGGTGATACCTCTGTGACGGGGAGTCCTGGAGGAGAGGTACCGAAAGGAAGCATCACAGAGGTCAAGGGGAACGATTCCATATCCCAAAGCCTTTCTACTAACAGGTGACTCTCTGTGCTAAAGGTCCAATGCTTCTGCTTTTGACTAAACACTTCAGAAACTCAAGGGCTGAGTCAAATGCCTCTTTCTTGGGCCACTTGGGCACATGAAGGGAGCAGGCAGGGCTGACAACCTGAATCAGATTGGTCCTGATGGAGTGTTTGAACTGGGAAGGAAGGAGGCGGTCAAGCTTGGTGGGCTTGGGCTTAAGGGTCATCTGAGCATATCTGGGAACAAAGTGGTATGAAGGGGGTGTGAGAGTGTGTGTGTGTGTGTGTGTGTGTGTGTGTGTGCACGCGGTGCATGCATGTATAAGTGTGCATGTGTGTGACTGAATGTGTGCACATGTGTGTGTGAGAATTGTGCGGTGGAAATGTACATTGTGGGAATGTGTGAGTTAGAGAACATGTGAGGGTGGGGCTATATGGGAGTGTGTGTGGAAATGTGTGTGAGTGTGTGAGATTGAGTGTGAGTGCATGGCAATGTTGGCCTATACGGGAATGTGTGTGAGTGTGTGAGATGAGTGTGAGTGCATGGCAATGTTGGCCTATACGGGAATGTGTGTGAGTGTGTGAGATGAGTGTGAGTGCATGGCAATGTTGGCCTATACGGCAATGTGTGTGAGTGTGCTGGACTGTGTGAGAGTGCAGGACCGGTGGAGCTGGTGTGGGGATGTATGAGTGTGAGCATGTGTGAGTGTGGGGGGGGTGTGAAGGTGGGTGGGATGGAGCGTGTGAGGGTGTAGCTGGATACAAAGGTGTAGGACAGCAAGAGAGAGTGGGCATATGAGAACACACAGTTGAAGGAAGTCTATGTATATGCGCTATGAGTGTGCAAAGGTATGAGAACGTGTGGATCCTGATGTGCATCTATGCATAAATGTGTGTGCTTACCTGAGAGAAGGCATGAACAAGGCAGATGATCTGAGAGTCCCGCATCCATGTATGGAGGCATGTGTCTGACAGAGGAGGCAAGAGCAGGTTAGGAAGGAGTGGACAGCCAGCATGACCCATGCTCACCGTGGGGGTTAATGAAAATGGCCCTCATAGGCTCATATGTTTGAACGTTTGCTTGTCAGTTGGCGGAACTGTTTGGGAAGGATTTGAAGGTGTGGCCTTTCTTGAGGAGGTGTGTCAATGGGAGTGGCTTAGAGGTTTGAAAAGACTTACATCATTCCTGGTATGGTTTCTGACTCCCACTTGAGTTCCAGATGTGAGCCTGTTCCTGCTGCCTTGCCTTTGCTCTGCCATCATGGATGTTAACCCTCTGGAACCACACACCCAAAACAAACCCTTCTGTCTATGAGTTGCCTTAGACTTGGGGTTTTATCACAGCACTAGAAATATAAGTGAGATACCCATTATCCCCAGGAGGGCAGTATTACTGTATGCAGCAGGGCCGTGGGCTCTGGGCTTTTCCACATGGCAAGTCCATCCTGTGATCTTGGGAAGGCCATGTCACTCTATCTGAGCCTGTGATGAGGTTGTAAGAGCACCTGTTCCATTGGGTTTGCATGAGGAGTTAGAGGATTCATAAAATTCTTCCTAGGACCAAGAACACAGAAGGGCCCAAGTCCTACTAACATTTGCTCCCAAGCTTCCCTATTCCTAGCATCCCTGCTGGCATGAGGGTTTCATGCTCTTCTTGCACCGAATGGTTTGTTTTAATGCTCACCATCATCCCAGAGACCCGGAAGGAGTTGCAGTGGGTTACAGTTTGCTCCAGGCTGTTTTCCTGCCATCTAGTTTGGTCGGGCACATAGCGGGATATGGCAAACATTTAGAAATCAAAGACTACTTATAAAACAGAAGTCTCCTCTCCTGACCTCTCCTCTCCCCCTCTTTCTTCCCTGCTTTCCTCTGACGTACCCCATCTAGGAGGGATGTTTTTACACAGTGACAAGAGCATCGCTTAGAAACGAGAACCACACAAGGACCCGAATGCACCTGACTCTGGCATGGTCATCAGTGTCCGCTCCCGCATGCGAGAGCTTGGCGCAATTATCCTGCACATCACGATGATTCAGGGGAGGGGGTTTTCTAGTTTTGCCTGTGACTTCCATTTTCTTGTTGCTGACAGAAGCTGTCTTTTTTGATCTTCTGAACGCCAGCTTTCTGTGGCTGGTTTATAAAGCTGGCCTCCCCCAAAGGCAGACTGTCACCGCTCAGCTGGCTCATCTTAGCTGCTTCCGTGAGAACTGCTCCCACAATCCTTGTGGGTTTTTTTTAATTCTTTTTTTCTCCTTTCAATTTTTTTTTTCTGCCTTGGAAATGGGCTTCGTGGCTATGGTAGGCAATTAGATTTCAAAGCTGGAGAATTCCGGTGTGCTCTGCCAGGAACTGCTGAAGCAAGCAGGCCGGGCAATGGGCTTTGAATGCTTGGCACGGAAGTGGGGCCTCTGATACGTGCAGCCTCTCCCAGGATGGGCTTCCCAGAGGAGTGTGTTTGTCTTTGTTCTGAAAAGGGAAATCCAATTTCATTCCAGTGCTAGCTACATGGCGATTCCAGAACTCAGTAACACCTCCGTGCTAAAGCTGGGCAATCGCCTGGTTTGTGAAATGTCATAGTTGGCACGATACAGGGTAGGGTCGGCTTCCAGCACACAGGTCAGTTCTCAGGCCTGCCGCTCAGCCCTCATCTGTGGCACCAGTCTTTGGAACGCTGCTATCTTTCAGAAGAAAGAAGGGCCCTGTGTTCCTGACCCAGCCTGCTGACTGAATCACGGGGTTTGGGGCTAGCATCTGATTATTAGAGCTGCTGGGAACAAAATGCCAACACTTGTTCAAGAAGCAGGTTGGTGCCCTGGCTGTAATTCTAGACTGAGGGCCGCTGGAGAGGAATCCAGGTTTGGTGGATCGCGTTTGTATGAGGCAGGCCAGTGGCCTGAGTCTTCCCACTGGGGAAGGAACACTTGTGGCTGGGAAGATCCTGAGAAGTCACAGGTGCTCTAATAAAAAGCAAGACCAAGTGACATGAAAAAAAAGGGCTGGGGGTTTCTCTGAGGAGGTGACCTCCTAGGTGAGACCTCCTGAGACCAGGGGGCTGTGGTTCTTTAGGAATGGCAGGTAAGCTGGAAGGGGCAGCTGGTGAGGAAGCTGGCGTAGCAGAGCAGGGTGAGCAGAGGGCGACAGTGGAGGTAAAGTGGGAGAATTAGGTCCTAATGAAGTGAAGGTGAACATTCTGGGGTAGTAGGAGAGGCGCCGAGCTGGCCTGTCTGCAGGACGCTCTGTCTTCTTGGGAGCTGATTGGAGGAAGCAGGGCTTTATGCAGAAAGCTACTGCACAGCCTCATTGAGTGTTCGAAAGACAGGAGGCTTGGTCCACAAAACGAGTCAGGGCTTCCTTCTTGGAGAGACTGTTGCTAGACCAGAGGCATTATAGACACTAGGCCTGCTGGAGTGGCCGTGTACAGGGGTGGAGGTGACTGTCCTGTCCGTTTGCAGCCCAGAGTATGAGTTCCTGCTTGGGAAACCATGCATGTTTTGCAGGCAGCTATACAATACCAGACCACACTGGGACCACTCTTCGAAGGGACTGCAACCTTCCATGTGTTAACAGGGGGCAGGCTGAGTTCCTCCTACAAGGCAGAATTTACTAATGTGTAATGAAAAAAGAAAAATTTCTCCATTAGCACTGGCAACTCCGGGATACCAACAAACATGTTAAGGAAAGTGTAAAATATTTTGAGTTGGGAAAAAAACAGTGACAAAATTATGTGTATATGTGAAAAGCAAAGAAGGAGTGGTTCTCAAGTCTGCTCACTCTGAACGCTGAGGGTCAGCTCTGTGGGACTGACGAACACACCCAAACAAGGCTTTCTAAGTCTCAGACAGCACCTCATTCTAGGAGAGCAGTGATGTGGGAGTGTCATATATCAATCTGTTGATTTCATTGGTTAAGCAATAAAGAAACTACTTGGCCTCATAGGTTAAAACATAGGTGGGAGGAGTAAACAGAACAGAATGCTGGGAGGAAGACGCCATGCTCTCCGCTTCCGGGAAGATGCACCCAATGAAGCTCCGACCCAGGACGGACGTAGGCTAGAATCTTCCCTGTAAGACCGGTGCTACACAGATGATTAGAAATGGGCTAAATTAATATGTGAGAATTAGCCTAGAAGAGGCTAGATAGAAATGGGCCAAGCAGTGTTTAAATGAATACAGTTTGTGTGTTGTTATTTCAGGCATAAGCTAGCAGGCGGCCAGGGTGCTGGGGACGCAGCCCACCACTCATATTACAACAGAGCAGTCTTATTCCTTGAGCGCTATCTAACAGTCTGTCATGACAAGCCAGTGATAGCTGAGCACAGTGTGTAGTTAGAGCAAATCCCACTGCAGTGCCCGCTTTTGGGATAAAAGGCCACGTGGGTGCCCATGACAGGTTGTGATGTGTAACCATAGGGTAAGGCAAAAAGCGTACCTACCATCCATGCCTGGTTTCAGGAATGCCCCAGATATCAGACTCTGAGGCTTTGATGCCAAATTATCTGTAGAAATCATCACAGATGAATTAAAAACATGTCAGAGGGCCGGAGAGATGGCTCTGTGGTTAGGAGACCTAGCTGCTCTTCCAGAGGGCTCAGGTCAGAGTCTAGCATCCACATGGTGGCTCACAACAATCTGTGACTCTATTTCCAGAGGATCTGACGCCCTTTTCTGGCCTCCACAAGCCCTGCATGTACATGGTGCACAGATATACACAAGAGTAAAACATTCATACAAATAAAAAATAAATAAAATAAGTCAGGTGGTTGTGCCCAATATATTTCACAGTGTTCCAGAGAAACAATCAATTGCTTGAATTCTGTATCCCATTTGTGCTGGGAACTGAACTCAGGCCCTCTGGAAGACCAAGCAGTAAGTACTCTTAACCACTGAGCCTTTTCTCCAGCCCTATTTGTAGGTTTTCTTTTCAATAAAGTTTTAAATAAACAAATTCACTTCTACTCTTCATCATACTGGTTTGCACTGAATTTCTTTTCCATGGTGAAGTCAAGAACCGGGTCTACCTGAGAAGAGTCCCTAGGAGATTAGAGAGGCTCCTTAGGCTGCTGATGGCCACATAAGGGTTGTCTCTCTCTACTGCTTATGACTATCAGATATCATTTAGAGAAGGAATGTTCTGGTGTCTACCAGGGGTCCCGGAAGTCCCCAGCATGCTAAGAGAAAACTGCACAATATGGGTCGGCAGTGCTGCATATGGTTGCAGGTCCCACAAGGACTTCTGCAGCTCCCTGTTACTCTGGACCATTAGCAATCCGGAAAATACCATCGAAGTAAAACCACACAGGCAGCTTTCTTTCAGAAGCTCTCAATGCCATGCCCCTAACTGCTACACGGCTTCGAGCAAGTCAAAGCCATGATGCTGGCTTACTCCTCTGTGATGTGTGGGTGCAGGGTCTCCTTTCAAGGCTGTGGGGAAGCTTGACTCAGCTTGGGTGCACTGGCTGCTGGGACCACATTCAAGCCACCGCACACACGTGTGAAGTGCCAGCTTCTCCTAAAGAGATGGCTTTCTTTGTTTGTATGTGGAGGGTTGCATTGAACATAGCATGTCACGGTCATAAGTGGACAAGAGACGTAACTGCTGTCCAGTCAATGGCTGTGTGTCTGTGTGAAGCGTGGACAATAGCAACGGAGTACAAGCCAACTGCTGGGGCCTTGGCAGGAAATGACCTCACATGAGAATCTGTTGAAGAGCGCTGGATGTCTGGCATAGATTTGGAAAACCAAGAGAACAGTGAAGTGTGAAGGACCGAGCAGCTTACTGTGGTGCGTGGTAAGTTTGGGTCATCGTATCTGGCTCATATCCTTTCATGAGGTGGCAGGACACCACGTGATTTAGTCTGAGTAACAGGGAGCACAGAGGAGCCAGGAACTGGCTAAATTGGGGGTCCTGAAGCCACAGCACAAGGGAGAGCTTTAGGGGGTTGGGGTGCAGCCTGATTTCCTCAGGTTGTAGAGTCTGGTCTCTGAGAGTGTCTTAGAGGCAGGCCCATGATCTAACAGCGACAGACATCTTCATCCCATTTTCCCTAGGCCTGTGTTCCAGGTACGTCTTGGAGTCCAGAAGGCACTTGCTGAGTGACATCTCCTGGTTCTCGGGACCCAGAACAAAGACCTAAACCGAGGACACATGGATAATGGTTAGCACAGCCAAAGGCGCTCCCGAAAGTGCCTGAGAGCTTGGGAAAGTGGAAGCTGGAAAACTCCTTTGCGAGTCGTGTGTATAGCACCCATCTCCTCTTGCCATTAGAAACTGGAAGTTTAGTTTTGTCACAGGTAGGGGACAAGGTCCCTGCCATTGGTTCTCTTACGTGTTAATCTTGATTCTGTTGGACCCTCTCTCTCTCTCTGGCCCTGTTCTCTCTTTTTTTTTAAATATTTATTTATTTATTTATTTATTTATTTATTTATTTATTATGTATACAATATTCTGTCTGAATGTATGCCTGCAGGCCAGAAGAGGGCACCAGACCCCATTACAGATGGTTGTGAGCCACCATGTGGTTGCTGGGAATTGAACTCAGAACCTTTGGAAGAGCAGGCAATGCTCTTAACCTCTGAGCCATCTCTCCAGCCCTCCCTTTTTCTTTATAAGCTGGGTAGCTCAGGGATTTCGTTGCACCGATGGACGCTAACCCATCTGGCTTCTCTCTATGGGCTGAACAAGGGGATAGCCTTGTCCAGGTATCCACATGAGAGGACAATTCCCTACCTCCACAGAGGGTCTCAGGGTCCAGCAGACAAGGGTCCTGAAGTTTCAGCTTTTGGTTTTAGAAGCTGCTGGTTGGAAGGAATGGGGCCATGCCTGGTGGCTTGGGAGCCTGCTGGTGTCTACCTGCAACCGTCCAAGGCCCCTTGTCTCTCCATTTGTTCTTCTTCCCAATGTGGCCACATTGAATAAATCCCCCTTTCTGCTTACCACTGTTCCTCGTCTCTTTAATTAGCTTGTTGGTGGTGGCTGACTCTCACCTTGGGGGTTGTCAGAACCCAGACTTTACTCCTACAAGCTGTTTACACTGGGACACGACAGGCGCCAAAACTGAGCTGAGGCCTGGGAAGACCCAGGTGGCTTTTTAATATTTTGTTTTCTCCATTTTCCACTCCGTGGCAGGAACATGAGCCCACAATCTTAGAACTGCGCCCCCCCCCCCCCGGAACATAGTACCATTGGGGTTCGGCGATTGCTGAAGCTGCATTCAGGAACGCTGCAAGAGGCGGGTTTTTATCTTGTTCTTTTACCCTGAGATAACATTCCCAGATCACAGGCAGCCTCGTTTCCGAGGCGAGCAGGACAGTGCAGCCAGCGTGACAGGAACAAATCCTCCTGACTAGTCTAAAGTGAGCCCCTTCGCCTAGCAGACTATCGAAACAGTGGTCCCTGAGAGATCAGTTTCCCTGGGAGTCTCAGTCTGGAAGAAGGAACTGCTGAAGCGTGGCTCTCAGAAAGAGATTTCACACGCTTCTGACTACTTGTCAGGGCATTTCGTAAGGCCAGAGATGAGACAATGATGGGCTGTGACGGGCAGGACCTCATGGACCAGGACTGCTCCAGTGTGTATCCCTGCTGTTCCCTGTTCAATCCACAGACTCCTGTCAGGACCCCAGTGATGGACTCTGGGGCATGGCGGCTCACTGGCCCTCTCTGTTTGTTTCTCTTCCGACACTGAAACAATTTCTTTCCTCTGCTTTTCATGATCACCTGTTTAATTGGTCTATTGAAGACAGGTGGCTGAACCTGGCATGTGAAGACCCGGGCTCCGACCTTAATAAATCTGGTAACAGAGTCACCCAGGATTGATTTGCACTGTGGCAGACTTGAGCCGAATAAGACAGCATTTTACATTCATGCATCTGCAAGTCAGAGCCTCCCGAGGAGGAGCTGCTTCTCGCTGGAGATCCTTGGCGTGCGTCAGAAATGCCTGCAGCATGGCTCCAGCGCACAGGTCTATTAATAGCCCAGGCTGCCTCTGGCAGCTTCCTGGGCAGCTGTGCTGTGCTGTTCTGAGCACTTCTGAGTGAGTCTTCCCTCTGCGCCCCTTCCTCCCTGATTCTTTACTTCCCCTTCTCCGGCCTGCTTGTCTGCTGTCTGTTCTGGCTCATGTCTTACTGTCAGCAGTAATCAGAGTGATGGAAATGGGAAGCCTCACTCCCCGAAAGAGCTGCCCTGGCGTCCACGACAGCCTGTGGTGTCAGAGGTCACAGTCGCTTTGGCCTGTTGACTAAAGCGAAATGATGATGTCAGTCAGCTGCCAGTGGAAAGTGAAGGCCCAGGGCTTGGACAGAGAGCGATGGGGGAATTTCTGAGAACGGGTCCCTCCAGTTCTGTACTACAAAAGGCCCCATGATTCAGCAATACCATAAGAGGTCACCAGACAAATGTCAGTCTCTGGCCTGATTCCAGAGGCTGCCTCCTGATCTATTGCTCTCATCCCCCACCCTGCCCTCTGTTGAAGCAGAGGAAGTGCAGGCATTTGTTAGAAGGTCTTCCTTCCTCTCTGTCCCTATCTGTGACAGGAAAGAAAGCCTGTCCCATGTCCCCAAGATCAGAAAGCACAATGCAACCCAGCGTCGTCATCCTCCAGCCAGAGAGAGGAAAGGCAGGGCACTACCCAGAGGTCTCACCAAAGAGGGTGGATGGGACTGGATCGTATGGCAGAAAGCCACGGGAAACAGTCACTGCCTTGTTCATCCCAGCAACCTGTCCACACGGGCTCATTAGGCAGTCAGCACCTGAAATGGGAACCTCAGCACCTGAAATGGGAACCTCAGCCCCAAGACCCCAGGTGAACCAGGCCTGTAGATCCTGTTACATTTTCTCAGTGGCTTTTCCACAATGGAGGTCAGCCTTGAGCAGGCAAAGGTCCCAAGCTTACCTCTAACTTCTCTAACAGGGAGGTTCCCGTGCATCATCTGACGCAGCCCCTTCAACTTCAGCTGCCTTCCATGTGGGGTCCTTTGGTGGTCAGCAAAGTGGTTCCCATATTTTGAGGGGGTGGGAATTCTCTTCTGCCTGCCATTTGTCTGGATAAATTCTGCCAGCCCAGAAGGCCCCGTTGTTACTGGAGTTGTCAGGGTCAGAGCCTGCATCCTGGCAACCCCAATGTGCTGGCTCAGCTACCTGTCCTCAATAGACCCAAAGTCAAACAGATAGGTGACAGGAAAAAAGTGGCCACATTAGAAGAGGGACAGTGACTGCCTCTACCAAGTCCACCTCTGGGTCCCGGCAAGATGTTGAGGATTGAATAGAGGGCAAGAGGTATGAAATCCCAGACAAGTGGACTCCCACCCATTATGGCCAATCAGTGTCTGGTCTCTGGTCTTGCAAAATGTACTGGCGTTTGTCAGAACCGAGTGAAATCCTTCTGTGGTAACAAGGTCCCTTCTGGCCAGCACTGACATCAGCTTCTTCCTTCCTCCAGACGACTCCTGGGGAAACTGCAATTTCTTAGGGAGCGTTGTTGCAACGGCCTGGTACCCAAAGGGAGGATGCAAGCACCTCTTTAGAATCCTTAATTCCTTTCCTGCCACGCAGCTGCAGCTCTCACACCCAAGGCTTCCGCATACCCACTGTGTGCCAAGTGCACCCAGGTGAGGCTCACCCTGCTCTCAGCGAAGCCTGGTTGAGGGGAGCTGCTATGGGGAGCCCTCCTGGGACCAGGCAGACAGAAGAAACAGGAAGTATGAAGGGTGTGAGACTCCAGGGGGTGGCAGATACCATGGCAGTGGGGTGTGCATGCTGTCCAGGATTAACGCGCGGCTTAGCCTCAGCTGACTGTTACTATGCCAGAGTGACTCTGGGGTTTACCTGAGGTTTTTAAGTACAGTCATATAATTGTGTGAGTGTGTGTGTGTGAGTGTGTGTGTGTGAGTGTGTGTGTGTGAGTGTGTGTGTGTGTGAGTGTGTGTGAGTGTGTGTGTGAGTGTGTGAGTGTGTGTGTGTGAGTGTGTGTGTGTGTGTGTGAAGGTGTACAAGAGAAGCATAGCTGCACAAGTGTGTGAGTGTACATAGAGGCCAGAGGTCAACTCCGGGTATCATTTCTCAGGTACCATTCACCATTAAATTTTTAAAAATCTATTATTAATATATGTATGCATGTGTGGGTATGCATGTCATAGCATGCATGTGGGGGTCTGAGGGCAGTTTTGTAGAGTTGATCCTTTCCTTCCACCTTTACATGGGTTCTGGGGATCAAACTCAGTATCTCAGGCTTGAACAGCAGGGATCTTTACCCAGAGCCACCTTGCTGTCTCCCAACCGTTTATTTGATTTGCTTGTTTGTTTGTTTGCATCGACACAGGGTCTCTCACTAGCCTGGAGATTGCTCTTTCAACTAGGCTGGCCAGAGAGCCCCAACAGCCTTTCCGTCCCCATCTGCCCAGCGCTGGAACCCGACATCATCATGCCTGGCCTTCCCACTGTGGATTCTGGGATCAAATCTTCATGTGTGTAAGGCACATTGTAAACAGCACTATCTCCCTAGCCCATGGGTAGGAGTTTGCGCCTCTTTTCTTTTTTAAATACTGTACGGGCCAAACAAACTATCCTTGTAAGAGTGTGGGGGACTCTGAAAGCATCCTAGAGTCAAAGCTGACATAGAAGAAATCTCAGGAGTCGCATAGAGGGAGGGGCTGTTGAACCCAGTTACATGGAGAAGTAGGAGCATCTTCTCAGTGAGGGTAAACTGAGTCTTGAGGGATGGCTGTGCTGGCACAAGTCATGGCATGGTGTATCTGCAATGGCGATTCAAATCATCGCAGCGGTCTGGGAGGGCCTTCACCCCAGCAAGTGGGGATTTAGCCAACTGCACGGCGCATGCCCACAGAGTTTCCATTTTTTGGTCTTCCTTTGAACCCAGTGGCCAAGTGACCGATGAGGTCTGCCTTCCGTTCTCATAGGGAGAAGACTCACATCTCTCCCATCCCACCCCTTGTTCTTGCTGATGGAGTAATCATTACAAGTGCAGGGCATGAAGCTGGTGAAGCCTCTCTGGTTTCTATAAAACTGAGAAATGTCCAGCCTGTGGAGCGGTTGTGAGGGTGAAGCGAGGCCTCTAAGAGATGGGGAGCTGCCCCTGGTATGCTTTGTCTCCCTGGCATTCTGCTCACCACACTATATCTCAACGTGTTGAGGCAGAGCAAACAGGGAGTAGGGACCTGGGGCCTGGCTCCTGCTGGCAGTGCTGTGTTGCTAGACATGGATAAGTCAGTCAATCACCCTCTGGTCTACGTTGTAAAGTTTTGCAGAGTCACGCAGGCCAGCTGGGTCCTTCCTGGTTTGTGGGAACCAGGTAAAAAAAGGTCATCTTGGTCCGAAGCACAGAGCTGGTATCGAGGAGAGTGCACCAGGACCTAGGCATAGATAGCTATTGAAGCCCTATGCCCCGGGAGCCCAGATTTTCATATGCCAACATGGCCGGTGCCATATAAGTGCTGTCAAATGAACTGGCTCTTTCTTCGCTCCCCAGCTGTCAGCAACAGCGTGCTTGCCCCAGTGAAGTATGGGTAGGCTGAGCTGGCTCTGCCGAAAGGGGCTTACTTCAAGCCATGCCCTGTGGAGCAGGGCAGGGTAGGAACAGCCTTTGCTCCCCTGCCAGGCCCTCCTGTCTCCGTCCCTGCCACTCTGGGAACATGTTTTCTCAGTTACCTCTGAGGGTTCCAAAGCAAAGATGAGGAAATGACTGGCCCTACTGTCTCCAGAGAGAGGCCTTCCCCTCCCCGTGTTTCTCCTACCCCGAGCGGACATGGTAGCCCCACACTGTCCGGCTATCCCAGCAGAGCAGATCTGCCCTTAGTGCTAATAGACTTTAGCCAAAGGATGAACCCTAAGACCCCACAGAGACAGCCTGGAGGCCCTGGCTGTTCTACCCGCATCCCTTCCCTGCTCTTCCTTCTGGCCCTGCAGTCCTACATCACAGTGAGACTGCCCTCAGCACCCCCCTCCTCCCCCTCCCAGTTGTTCTGGATTTCACTCCTATAGTAGATATCTATTCTTAACATCTTAACATCTGTTCTTCCATAATAACACACTGCCACGTTCTTGGAAGAAGAGAGAGATTTTTTTTTTCCAACTCAGGGGACGCATACACATTAAAGAAAACAAAGCCTTGCTAGACGTGGCCTCAGATACCAGGAATACATTTGGGTGGAGGTGGAGGCCTCTGTGTAAGAATCCAGTTCTTTCCCCCACACAACTGGAAGAGTCAGAGTGACACCTAAGAGGTGGGAAATGCTGGAGCTTTCCCTCGCCCACCGCCATCTGTGGGTGGGGGTGGGGGAGGCGCCGTCCACGACAGCCTGGATGCTCTTGATTGCCTGTGCGAACAATGGCTTTTTGATACCTTTCCTTTTGCAAGTGGAGTGACTGCCCAGCATTCCGCAGGAGGACACACCTTTTTCTCATTCAATGTGAAGAGATTACATGTTTGGCTTAGACAATCAGGATTCGATTCCCTGTTGAGGCTTGGGAGGTTGCCTCACCTGAGTTATTGGGGTTCTGTTTGCAGATATAAAAGTGGGCGTAGCTCTTGGAGGGGGCACCAGTCCCTTTAGTACTTACTGCTTGTGACGCGTCGCTGCCACCCCCTCACTTCCCACCGCTTAGGCTGTGGCTCCATTTCTATTTTTCGTAATTATCTTTTGATCCCAAAGGCAGGGATTGCCCCTTACAGTTGCTTTTATTTGTCACCTTACTGGCAGCTGGTATTCATCTAATTCCCGTCCCTCATTTTATCAATTTTGGCTTAAAAGATTACAATCTCTCAAAATAGTCAGAAGTAACAGAAGGTCAGAAACTATCAACTTCTGATCCAACTTAATATTGAGAGTGATGGCTGAGTTTCCTCCAGTTTAACAATCATATCTGAACACAAACTGGGCATCCAGTCCTGGTGGCATGCTCTATAATTTGAGAAAAACAAAACAAAACCATTACTCTTGGTTTAGACTATCAGTGCAAACCTGATTAGACTGAGCTGTCTCTGGGATGACGGGTCACTTCATTGGAGTAGCTGAGATTTCGTAAAAAATTAAGAAGGACTTGGACATACAGTGGGAGGACAGTTCTGGGATCTATTAGTGATGTCTGCCCTAAGACATCACCAGCAGAAGAGCAGTGGCACAATTTTTGTGGTTTCTGGACAATACAATCTCTAAAATTCTTGGGCTCCCATCTATGGTTAATACCTAAAATTCCAAGAGAAGATTGTCTGGTTTCTTCTCCTGTTGCTTTGATAAAATTCCCCACAAACGCAGCTTAAGGGAGAAAGGTTTTGTTTAGCTTACAGTTCCAGGATAAAATCCCTCAATGAAAAGTCAAGGCAGCAGACACTTGAAGCAGGCTACCACACCCACAGTCAAGAGAAGAGAGGAAATGAATACTAGTGATCAGCTCATTTTCTTCACTCGCTTACAGTTCAGAATCCCCCTTCCTAGGGAATGGTGCTGCCCATGGTGGGTAGGTCTTCCTATCTCAACTAATGTAATCAATAAATGTCCCCCTAGACATGGCCAAATGGCTGTTTCCCAGCTGAGTCTAGATTATGTTGAGTTGACAACCGAAACTAACCATCAAAGCAGCCTGGCACAATTAGAAATCTGGTCTCTGACAGAAAGGGAGTTGTATGACCCTGGGTGTGTGTCTCTTCAAACACAATATAGCTTTGCTACTCAGGTTCCTCAGACAGAGCCAGAAATAAGCAGCCGAAGATGTTGCTATAGATAAAGAGGTGAATGTATCTGCATGTATATATCAGGAGTATTCCAGTATTATAATACCTTTCCTTAGACAATGAACTTGTAAAGAGAAAAGGTTTATTTTGGCTTGCACTTAGAGCCAGATTAGCGTCCATGAACCATTGGTTTCACTGCTTTTGGGTCAGGTGAGGTAATACACCAAGGTAGGAGAATGTGGCAGAGGGAAACCATTCAACCTTGTTGCTGAGAAACAAAACAAAACAAAACAAAAAAAAAAAGAGAAAGGGTTGGAGATCTCGGGAGCCTCTGTGGGACAGTCAACACCCAAACTACAGCTCTACGCAGACAGGTGTTTGTGCCACATGTATGCACATGTGTATACATATCCTCCCGTGTCAAAAGCTTGAATAAGGCCTACTGATTGCTCAGCCACTCCACACACGTTGCACCGTCTGGTGTGCAGTGATGTGAACAGCTGGTTATGTGAGATTCAGGAAGAAACGCTCATTTGGTCTTTGACCTCCTTGAAGAGCTTTTATATAAAGGGAGAGAGAGGGAGGGGGAGAGAGAATGCAATGGTGTCTTTTCTGATAAAGCCTTGACTACCATCAGATTAATGTCACATCCCCACAACCTCATCTAACCATAGCTGCTTCCTTTAAGGGTGTTTCTAAGTACAATCACACTGGAGATTAGGGCTTCAACACAGGAGTTCGGCCAGAGACACAATTCAGCACATGGAACTGTGTGGTGGGGCGAAAGTGTAGATGCTGTTTTCATAGTAATGTGGAATACCAGAGAAGATTCTGAGCCGTGGAGGGTTTGGTCATTGAGGAGATGGCTCAGTCGGTAAAGAGCCTGCTGCGTGGAGAAAGAGGACCGGACCTAAACAGAGAACTCTCAACAGAGGAATCTAAAATGGCTGAAAGACTCTTAAGGAAATGCTCAACATCCTTAGTCATCAAAGAAATGCAAAACAAAACAACTCTGAGATTCCATCTTACACCTGTAAGAACGGCCAAGATCAAAAACACTGTTGACAATTTATGCTGGAGAGGTTGTGGGGAAAAGAGAACACTCCTGCATTGCTGGTGAGAATGCAAGCTGGTACAAATCCCTTGGATGTCAGTGTGGTGATTTCTCAGAAAATTAGGAAACAACCTTCCTTAAGACCCAGCAATACCAATTTGGGTATATATCCAAAGGATGCTCAATTGTGCCACAAAGACATGTACTCAACTATATTCATAGCAGCTTTGTTTGTCATAGCCAGAACCTGGAAACAACCTAAATGCCCCTTGACCAAAGAATGGATAAGGAAAATATGGTACATTTACACAATGGAGTACTACACAACAGAAAAAAATAACGTCATCTTGAATTTTACAGGAAAATGGATGGAGCTAGAAAACATTTTTAGTGAGGTAACCCAGACACAGAAAGACAATTATCACATGTACTCACTCATAGGTGGTTTTTAAACATAAAACAAAACTAGCCCACAAACCACAATCCTAGAGAACTTAGACAACAATGAGGACCCCAAGAGAGACTTACATAGATCTAATCTACATGGGAAGTAGAAAAAGGCAAGATCTCCTGAGTAAATTGGGAGTCTGGAGACCTTGGAGGAGGGTTGAAGGGATAAGGGGAGAGGTAGGGAGCGGAGCAGAGGAAAATGTAAAGCTCAATAAAAATTAAAAAAAAAAAAGAATAAACAACTTCGGTTCCCACCAATCCAGTCTAAGCAGGAAGCTGCTACACAGCAGGGAATTCTGATCTTCTCTTCAAGAGGCCTTCCATGTTGCTTCTTTGTCTGTCCATGGAGTTAAAAATATGCTTCGGATAAACACCTTGCTCCTCAGTAATCTGTCTCAGGATCCCTGTTGAAGTCCACATCCCAAACCTTTTATTATTTAAGTATACCATCATTGAACAGTTGCCAAACTTGAGAGGGGGACCTCTCTATTCTTCCTGACTCTGATAAACAGTACATTGGGGAGGTGTCAGGAGAGGGGCTGTGGCAGATAGGAGGGACCATGCTTGCAGCTCATAGCAACAGTTGCCCCCACCCCACACAGGCAGTGCTGTGTCACCAAGGCTGGTGGGTTTAGATGGGTGGGGATCTCTGAGAATCCTGTCTCACCAGCTGGCCAGAATGGGGAGCAAACCAGGGAAGCCTGTGTTCCCACCTGCACTTCCTGCTTGCAGGTCCAGGGCGAGGTGCTCCCAAGATCTGCTTTGCCTGCTCCACTTGTTTCTGCCCCCCTCTGAGACTCCCAACCCACAGAGGCAAAGGGTGTTCCTTCTGTGCCGGCAAAAATCCTGCTGTAAACAGCTCGAACACAAACACAGGCAGCAGCCAATTTCCAAGTTAGAGTCTGTGAGTGAGGGTGTCAGGAGCCTTTCGTCCCTCGTGAGCTTCTGCTCTTAGTCCTGGTGAAATGATTTGTTCTGGGTCAGGGAGAAAATGTCTACAAAGGCTAAAATACCTAAGCCCTGCACCCACCCTCACCCCACCCCACCCCACTCCTCCCCAGGGTTCCCTTGTCGATCATATTTTCCTTTTCTTGACCAAACCTGAGGAGAGATGCATACCAAGGGGACTGTCTACTGCTGGTGCTCCCTGACAACACTAGAATGACGAGGAAATTTCCATTCAGCAGGATGGGTGGGGCATCCCCTCTGCACATGGCTAACCTGGGCTGTGGGACTCTCTCATGTGTCAGGAATGTCATGGAGCCCTGCTACTCCAGGAGCATGCAATGTTGACCAAGCTTGTGAGAAATGCAGAGTGAGTTTCAGAACAGCCAGGAATGTTACACAGAGAAACCCTGTCTCAAAAAAACAAACAAAACAGCAATGCAGAACTTCAGGCCCTACCGGAGACCCGTGACACCAGAATCTGCATCTCATTTCCTAGGTCCCAGGCGACTTCTGCTCATGGACAGATGGAGAAATGCTACTGTCCCTCTGTCCTCATTACAAGGACACCTGTGCTGACTTAGGACAATTTGTGCCTTTTAAAATCTCACGGGCACTGTGCTCTCAAAATCGATCTTGTTTTTCACTTTCCTGAGAAAAGTAGGTTTAGTTCAACTGAAGAGCAGGCGCCACCGATTCCTGTTTGTAGCGTGCCCAACACAGAAACAAAGAAGATGCCTAGGTATATTAATCTGGTGCCCCCTGCCTTCTTGGCACCATGCCCTCCTCCCTCCCCCATGCCCTCCTCCATCTCCCATGCCCTCCTCCATCCCCCATGCCCTCCTCCATCCCCCATGCCCTCCTCCCTCCC